>NW_006239278.1:20632-37942 GCF_000226075.1 Solanum tuberosum | reverse complement strand
TTTAAAATTACATATATAATGTCGGGTTGGTTTTTTTTAGTTAAAACCAAACCAACTATAGTCGGTTTTTTTTTTCCAGTACCAAACCAAGTCAAACCAAACCACTAATTGAGTTTTTTTTCCGAATTAACTCAATTTACGGTTTGATTTGATTTTTGATTCGGTTTTGTACACCCCTAATCGCATGTATTAGGTATATAGGATTAAATAGTTTTAAACTTCTTTGCGTATAAAATCAAAAGAGCTTTGCGGCGGTCAATTTGGGACACGTAAAATATTTTCTAAAGTCAGAATTAAAAAGCCATTCAAAGAGAAAATGATGGCACAATCCTTTTATTCTTTCTTATAAATATACTAGTTATTAGGTTCCCGCGCCAGCGCGGGCCCAATATATATTACTTCCTCCGTCTCATTTTATGTGAGGTAGTTTAATTCGCCACGGAGTTTAAAAAAGAAATAAAGACTTTTAAAACTTGTGATCCAAAATGAATGATATAAATTTGTATGACTGTAAATTATTTCATTAAGAGTAAAATAAATATTTTATAATCAAATTGTTACTTAATATAGAAATGTGACATTCTTTTGGGACTGACTAAAAAATATTACTATATAAGAAGAGTAGTAATTATATAGTAATTTTTCAAATAATATATGTTATTCCCTTCGTCTTAATTATAGAATTCGCGTAAAATTTTGAGAGTTAATCGAATTTGTAATATTTTAAATTTATTTTTTAGTACTATTTAAAAAGGAAAAAATTAAAATATTACTATATAAGAAGAGTAGTAATTATATAGTAATTTTTCAAATAATATATGTTATTCCCTTCGTCTTAATTATAGAATTCGCGTAAAATTTTGAGAGTTAATCGAATTTGTAATATTTTAAATTTATTTTTTAGTACTATTTAAAAAGGAAAAAATTAAAATATTACTATATAAGAAGAGTAGTAATTATATAGTAATTTTTCAAATAATATATGTTATTCCCTTCGTCTTAATTATAGAATTCGCGTAAAATTTTGAGAGTTAATCGAATTTGTAATATTTTAAATTTATTTTTTAGTACTATTTAAAAAGGAAAAAATTAAAATATTACTATATAAGAAGAGTAGTAATTATATAGTAATTTTTCAAATAATATATGTTATTCCCTTCGTCTTAATTATAGAATTCGCGTAAAATTTTGAGAGTTAATCGAATTTGTAATATTTTAAATTTATTTTTTAGTACTATTTAAAAAGGAAAAAATTAAAATATTACTATATAAGAAGAGTAGTAATTATATAGTAATTTTTCAAATAATATATGTTATTCCCTTCGTCTTAATTATACAATTCGCGTAAAATTTTGAGAGTTAATCGAATTTGTAATATTTTAAATTTATTTTTTAGTACTATTTAAAAAGGAAAAAATTAAAATATTACTATATAAGAAGAGTAGTAATTATATAGTAATTTTTCAAATAATATATGTTATTCCCTTCGTCTTAATTATACAATTCGCGTAAAATTTTGAGAGTTAATCGAATTTGTAATATTTTAAATTTATTTTTTAGTACTATTTAAAAAGGAAAAAATTAAAATATTACTATATAAGAAGAGTAGTAATTATATAGTAATTTTTCAAATAATATATGTTATTCCCTTCGTCTTAATTATACAATTCGCGTAAAATTTTGAGAGTTAATCGAATTTGTAATATTTTAAATTTATTTTTTAGTACTATTTAAAAAGGAAAAAATTAAAATATTACTATATAAGAAGAGTAGTAATTATATAGTAATTTTTCAAATAATATATGTTATTCCCTTCGTCTTAATTATACAATTCGCGTAAAATTTTGAGAGTTAATCGAATTTGTAATATTTTAAATTTATTTTTTAGTACTATTTAAAAAGGAAAAAATTAAAATATTACTATATAAGAAGAGTAGTAATTATATAGTAATTTTTCAAATAATATATGTTATTCCCTTCGTCTTAATTATAGAATTCGCGTAAAATTTTGAGAGTTAATCGAATTTGTAATATTTAAAATTTATTTTTTAGTACTATTTAAAAAGGAAAAAATTAAAATATAATGAAAGAGGAGTGTATAAAAGTAGGTGGGCCATCTTTGTGATAGGCCAATGAAGAGTGTGCTTATTCACTCTTCTTATATAGTAATATAATTCATTTTCACGAGTTTAATATATATTTCATGCGTAATCAATTACGACCAAGATGAGAAATAATAAATTTGAACGGTTAAATATATACTATAAATAGATCATCATCATATATATATATACTTTGTAGAATAGTCATAGACTTAAGAGAGAGATCTATATAGATAGATATAATTAACAATGGAAAGGGGCGGAGTTAGATTGCGTCGGTGTTCATTCGAACCTCCTTCGATAAAAAATTATATATATATATATATATATATATATATATATATGTTGAATCTCTTTCAATTTTTTCAACTTCTTACTTTTTTATATTTAACCTCCTTTGATGAAAAGCTTAATTCCGTCACTGATTAATATAACCCTAGCTAGAAAACGTTACCCAGTCTAGACTCTAGCCCATGGTCACAACTCATATTAGTCCATTTCTAGAGCTAGCCAAGAAACTCGCAAGTAGAAATTTGAGTCTATATGCCACATGTCGTGGTTTTATTCGCCTACAGCACTATGTGCATGTGAGTTTCATGCGCCGAAATATTTGAATATATTGGTCGTCGTCTTTATCAAAATTAGTGTATAAATTTAATTGAAATGTCAAAATGAAATATACGTAATTATGACTTTTTAACCATTCAGCTAGGGTTGGAGGGTGACCAAATCAACTAAATATGACACAATCGTATAAGGAAAAGTCATGAAATAATAATATAATAATTTAAACGGTTGAATATATACTATAGATAGATTATCATCCTATATATATATATACACACTCACTAGAGCCATAAGAAAAAAAATTAAGAGATTTATAGTTACTATTTACTAATGGAGGCCAAGAAAAACACCATTAGTATACTTATGTTACCATGGCTAGCCCATGGTCACATAAGTCCATTTTTAGAACTAGCCAAAAAACTCACAAATAGAAATTTCCATATTTACTTATGTTCCACTCCAATAAACCTAAGTTCCATCAAGAAAAATGTCACAAAAAAATATTGTGAATCAATAGAATTAGTTGAGCTTCATCTTCCATCTTTACCAAATCTTCCTCCTCATTACCACACCACCAATGGCCTCCCTCCCCATCTCATGAACACCCTAAAAAAAGCATTCGAAAACGCCTCTCCAAATTTTTCCAAAATATTACAAACTCTTAATCCAGACTTAGTCATTTATGACTTCAATCAACCATGGGCTGCTGAGTTCGCGTCCTCTATGAACATTCCTGCCATACAATTCCTCACTTTTAGCGCGGCTATTGTTGCTTTATTAGCACTCCACATCATGTTTGATAAGTCGGGAGAAAAATTTCCATTTCCTGAAATTTACCTGCGTGAACATGAGATGCTTCAAATCAAGAAATCATTAGAAGAATCCAAAGATGAGAATTATAAGGACCCATTCAATGATGCTCTTAGACTATCTCGTGATATTGTTTTGGTGAAAACCTCTAGAGATTTCGAAGGTAAATATATAGATTATCTCTCAAAATTAGTTTCCAAGAAAATTGTTCCTGTTGGATCGCTAGTTCAAGATTCCATTGATCAAGATCATGATCATGAGGAGATCATCATGCAGTGGCTTGACAAGAAAGAAAAATGTTCAAGTGTGTTTGTGTCATTTGGGAGTGAGTATTTTCTATCAAAGGAAGAAATGCATGAAGTAGCACAAGGGCTAGAGTTTAGCAAAGTAAACTTCATTTGGGTAATTAGGTTTCCACAAGGTGAAAAAAATAGTATTCAAGATGTATTACCACAAGGATTTTTAGAAAGGGTAGGGGAAAGAGGAATGGTTTTGGAAAAATGGGCTCCACAAGCCGCAATTCTACAACACAGGAGTACTGGTGGATTCGTGAGTCATTGTGGATGGAGTTCTGTTATGGAAAGTATGAAGTTTGGTGTGCCTATAATTGCAATGCCAATGCACATTGACCAACCAATGAATGCTAGGATTGTGGAATATATTGGTATGGGAGTTGAAGCATTGAGGGATGAGAATGGGAAGTTACAAAGCGAAGAAATTGCAAAAGTGATGAGGGAAGTGGTAATTGAAGAAAGTGGTGAAGGTGTGAGGAAGAAAACTAAAGAATTGAGTGAGAAAATGAATATGAAAGGGGATGAAGAGATAGATGGAGTAGTGGAGGAGTTGGTTGCACTTTGTAACAACAAATGAATAGCAATTAGATTTAACTCATATTTTAAAAAGGTATTAATTAGTGTAATCAGTTTGAATATTTCAAACTTTCAGTTTTGATTTTGAGTTTAGTCTCAATTCACCTAATAGTTTGCTTCTTGAAATATATAACTTTACGGTTGTTTGTAACAAATTTTAAAGTGACAGAAAATAAATTGCAATCACAATAAAGTAAAAAGAACATAACTTTATTGATAAAGATTGCGAGTACAATTCTGTTTCTCCCTTGATTCTACTTTCCTAAGATTTATCCATGATTCTAGGGCCGTTAGTGGCGTGTTTCTCAAACTAGGATAATTTAGATTTGACCTCTATATGAATATTCCATCAGTTTGCGGAATATTCGAGATGCCTTTATATAGGCATGAACTAGGGTTTAGGGTTGAGTAGCCTCCAAAAATTCTAATTGAAACTAAACACACCTTCTAGAGTTTCAATTCGAATTGAACACGTATTGTAAAGTCTCACAAAATTTTAATGTCTACAAATGCCCCTGCTTCAAGGCTTGTCGGAGTGTAGACTCGATGAAACTCAAAGACGAGACTTGAAGTACTCATTCTTCCACCTTTGCAACTTCAGTTTTTTAGATTTGATTTATGAGAGAAGAGATGAAGGGCAAATTTGGTCCCACTGGGCGTGCCAATTTGTTTGCAACAAATTTTAAAGTGACAGAAAATAAGTTGCATTCACAATAAAATAAGAAAAACTGATAAAGATTGCGGGTACAATTGATAAAGATTGTGGGTACAATTCTGTTTCTCCTTTAATTCTATTCTCCTAAGATTTATCCATGATTTGAGGGCCGTTACACATGTTTCTCGAACTGAGATGATTTAGATTTGACCTTTATATGAATATTCCATCAATTTGCGGAATATTCGAGATGTCTCTTAACGAAATTTAGTACCCTTTATATAGATATGGACTAGAGTTTAGGGTTGAGTAGCCTCCAAAAATTCTAATTGAAACTGAACACACCTTCTAGAGTCTCAATTCGAATTGAACACATATTGTAAAGTTCCACAAAATTTCAATGTCTACAACGGTTAAGAGGGATTGAGGTCACTCAACTACTCATGCCGTATAATTTTCTATTGGAGTACTTAATACTACAATGGGTAAGGTCATAGGATACTAATCAATGAACTTCATAAAATTTAACTTATTAGTATTGAACAGAATATGTATATACTTATCCTAGCTATTGGTATATTCACAAGCAAAATATACAAATCTACATAGATATACAAATTGCAGCCTCGATAGTAAACATAACTATAGCTAAGAAGCGCAATTATGGAAAATATAGCAATAGAACTTTATTATGTCTATTATATTTGCTATTTCTAAGATTTTCTCTAAAAAGTAATTGAATCTCGTGTTGGCCCAAACTCTACACATGGATTAATTAAAAGTCAAATGTACTTAATCATAGAAACAAAGTTAAAATTTGAAATCAATCAAGGACCAAAAATGAATTTTGTATTTAGTTAGTTAGTTTCTCAAATTCTCCAAATCTAAGTGTTTGGTATGAAAAAATGTTCTCTGCCGAATATGTTTTTCTAGAAAATATTTTATACAAGTGTTTTTCTTATTCTGTGGTGTTTGGTTAGAATTTTTTTTTTAATCTCAAGAGCATTTATGTATAATATGAAAAATACTATAATACTAAACCCAAAAATGTTATAATTATATAGGATTGAGGATTGAGAGTCGAGATCGAATTAGGGTTGAGAGTTGCTTTCTCGATAAGGTTAGGGTTGGGTTAGGAGACGAGTTCGAGAGTCAGGCATCGAGTCAAATTTCATCAGGTCAGGGTCAATAGTCGGGTCCCTAGTTAGGATCAAATCTTAGTGTAAAAAATCGTAAAGATATGACACTTGGGCCTAACTCAACCTCAAAAACTAGCTCATGAGGGGAGGTTTGTCCAAGTCCATATAAGGAGACCAATTTTCTATCGCTCTATCGATGTAGGACTTCTTAGCACTTCCCGCACACCCAGACCTCAACTGGAGCGTGAACACTTATAGATGAGGGCCCAACATCGGTGCACAACAAATTGGGATGAACCTGACTTTGATACCATGTAAAGATATGACATCTGCGTCTAAAACTCAACCTCAAACTCTAGCTCATGAGGAGAAGTTTGTCTAAGTCCATAAATACGGAGACCAATTTCTCATCCGTCTACCGATATGAGACTTCTTAACAAAAAATTATATTCGGTCAAACTAAGATACGTGAAATAATTTACAAACTACATCTCTTTTAAAATAAAAGCCATTCCAAGAAAGAATATTGGCACAATTATATATTTCCTAAGTAACTTTTTTTTTTTTTTAATTATTTTATTTTATTTTATTATTATTATTTTATTTTATTTTGTTTGTTTTTTTTTTTTAATAATATTTCCTAAGTAATCGATCACGATTTAGACACTATCGTATAAAGAAAGAGTCATAAGATCAAAATAATATACACCACATTAATCATGCTCACAACAAAGAAATTAAAAATAAGCAATAATATGTTTCAATTATTAAAAGGAAACCAGTAACATGACCCACGTTGGAAATCAATTGTAATATCACATGTGTATCTATTTATTTTAATAATAAGTTAAAAAATTCTTCTTTATATTTTTAAATTTCGTGTAAAATCAAACCAAAACATGTAACATGTAAAAAAAGAACTTTGCAATGGGTGGTCAACCCGCAAAAATTTTAACCCGCTCCGCATAACAATTTTTTTCTTTTTCAATCCGCTCCCACCCCGCATGAATCCACCCCCATATAATTTTTTTGGATATTTACCTTTTTTAATTCAGTTTGATACTAAAAATAAATTTTATAAAAATAAATTCATTTTCTCATAAAGTTGTATTGAGTTAATAGACAATAACTTAAAAATTTATTTTTAAAGGTCAATTGGGAATCATGTGAGAAATCGTATTAGTTTTTATTGAATCATTTTCAATTACTATCTTGAATATTTTAGTAAATTTAAAGAAATTATCTTAATAAATAATGTTCTATAACTCTTATAACAATGTAGAAAATTAAAATTAAATTTGAACCCGCATAGACCCGCAACCCGCCTCGCCCCCCATCCCTCCCGCCCTGCACAACCTTAAAACCGCCCCGCCGCATTGCCATCCGAATTCAGATACGTTTATAAGTTTACAAACTAAATCTCTTAAAATAAAAGCTATTCCCAGAGAGAGTAATGCTTGCACGATCCTTTTTGTTTATTATATATATTTCTTATAATCTAGGACACCATGTTAGTCATGCTCACAATTAAGAATAAGCAATAATACACTATAAATAGATTACCATCATATAGATATTTTCACTCACCAATCCATAAAACCATATATATCATAGAAACATAAATTGATAAAATATGGAGGAGAAGAAAAACACCATTAATGTAGTTATGTTACCATGGCTAGCCCATGGTCACATAAGTCCATTTTTAGAACTAGCCAAAAAACTCACAAATAAAGTTTCCATATTTACTTATGTTCCACTCCAATAAACCTAAGTTCCATCAAGAAAAATGTCACAAAAGAATATTCTCAATCAATAGAATTTGTTGAACTTAAATTGAACTTCATTTGGGTTATTAGGTGTCCACAAGATGAAAAAATAAGTATTCAAGATGTATTACCACAAGGGTTTTTTGAAAGGGTAGTTTTGGAAAAATGGGATCCACAAGCCACAATTCTACAACACATGAGTATCGGTGGATTTGTGAGTCATTGTGGATGGGTTCATTAACGGAGAGTATGAAATTTGGTGTGCCCATCATTGCAATGCCAATGTACCATGACCAACCAATCAATTGTGGAACATATTGGCATGGGAGTTGAAGCATTGAAGGATGAAAATGGGAAGTGGTAATTGAAGAAAGTGGTGAAAGTGTGAGGAAGAAAACTAAAAAATTGAGTGAGAAGATGAAGATGAAAGGGGATGAAGAGATAGATGGAGTGGTGGAGGAGTTGGTTGCACTTTGCAACAACAACATGAATTCATTTTGATTTATTTTAATTCATGTACCTTTTTTTTTTGTTGGTCATATGCTTGTGATATTGTCTACTTTATTGTTTTTCTTTGGGTTTTCATTGTGTGTTTGATATTTGTATTGAAAATATTTGATTTGTATTTTCATTATGTGTTTGATATTTATATTGAAAATATCCATTGATTTGTATTTGCGCTCTATAAGGTCTTTTAAGAAAAGAAGTGTTTGAGTCATCATGGTTATTGTGTGTGTGCGCGCGTGCATGTGTTATTAAAGAAAGATTGTTACTAAATATCGAAAGATATTTCTTAGTTTGTCTGGACAAGAAATTTAAGAAAGTAATTTATTTTTTTTGGATTTGTGGTTTATATTAAAGATGTGTATAATGTATCAAAATATCATATAATTTTATAGTTTTAAACATGTCACGTAGAATATTTACAACTTCAATCTAATATAATATACGTATATGTTTATTGTCTATTTTAATTTGTTCTTAGGTAAACAATTATTTATGTTAATTTCTCAATGCAGAGTTGGCTAAATATTTTTTCTCAATCGATAACAAGTACGTGTAAGTAAACTCAATGTCGATACTAACAAGAGTTGTGGTGGAGTGGTAAGTACTCCTCCATCCTTAACCAAGAGGTCTCGGGTTCGAATACCCTTGGGTATGGAGTCGCCTTTGTTAGGAATCCAAATTTAATCGGGATCTGATGTGGATATCTGACACTGGATGGAAAGCCGAAAAAAAAACTCAATGTCGATGTGTGTTTGAATACATAATAAGTGATAAAAATAAACAATTCTACCACATCAATCTCATCTTATTACTACTTCTTACAAAGTTGAATTAGCTCTTTAGCAGCTCCATCTATCTCTTCATTTCCTATAGATTTCAAATTTTTGCTGACATCTCTAACTTTTGCCCTCAAATTCCCCCTTGTTACGACACCTTTAAGAGTTTCCGCGATTTCTTCTCTATAAATTTTCCCATCATCATCTCTAACAATCTCCACCGCGACTCCCAATTCTACCATCAACTTAGCATTCATAGGTTGATCAAGATGTATAGGCATTGCTATTATAGGAACCCCAAAATCTAAACATTCAATTACATTATGCCAACCACAAGGACTTATAAATCCACCAATACTTGAATGATTCAAAATTCTTGATTGTAACACACATTTGTCCAAAACTCTTCCCCTTTCTCCAATTCTTTCAAGAAAACCTTTTGGCAATACATCTTCAAGATTTCGCTTTTCCCCTTTCTGGAAATCTTACAACCCATATGAAATTAACATTACTTAACTCCAACCCAAAAGCTAATTCTTCCATTTCTTCTTTTGACAAGAAATACTCATTCCCAAATGACACAAAAATAGTTGAATTCTCATCTCTTGTTCCTAGCCAATCAATAACCTCCATGTTATCCACGTCATTAGTTACGCGATTTTTTATTGGTAGACCAACAGGAATAACTTTCCAATTACTCAATTTAGTGAAATAATCAATATATTTAGCCTCTATAGTTCTAGAGGTACTCATCAACATAATTTGTATATTTCCTTCAGCAAAAGGATCATCAACATCATCATGTTCTTCCTCTCTAGAAGATTTCGCAATCAATTCATTCAGTTTCATCAGCTCATTTTTTCCAGGATAAATATCCTGAAAAGGGAATTCAACCTCGGGTTTTCTAATCGAATTATAAAAGTATGAAAACACAGCTGCACCCATAACTACGAATTTCATTGCTGGAATCCCCTGTTCATTTGCTACGCCTTCAGCCCATTGCAATAATAAGTCGTAAATAACCAAATCAGGTTTCAGATTTTTCAAGATTTTCGCGAAGTTGGATTTGGACAATTTGAGTGTTTTTAGAACAATGTGATCCATATCGACTGGGATTTCATTCGTCGTAAGTTTAGGTAATTTTGGTAAACAAAGCTCAACCATCTTAATTGAAGCAGAGTATTTTTCAGGGATTTGTTTATTTATAGTTTCTCGACTTATAATTGTAGAACAAATGCGGACAGAGAATCCCCTGTCCGCGAGTTTCTTAGCTAAGTCAAGGAATGGAGAGATATGTCCATAAGCTAACCACGGAAACATAAGTACCCTCAAAGCATTACGATGCTTTGGTGGTACTTGTGTAGCCATGGAAACTTTTTTCCTAAAACAAAAATTCATGTTTTTTTTTAGAGTGAAAGAAGGAAGAAAAAATGAGAGGCTTTATTAGAAATAATTAAGAGAAAACAATATTAAGGACAAAAATAAGTTTCCTGAGATTTCAATGTATATATGTTGTTGATTTTTACAATAAGAGAAACAAGAAATGCTTTGTAAAATACATCAATATTATTTATGGAACTACATATTCGCAAAACACAAAGTTTCACAACTAGTCCTTTCGAGATGACTCAGTTGGTTTAGAGGCAGGGGCGGATGTACAGTGTGTCGAGGGGGTTCATCCGAACCCCCTCGATAAAAAAATTACATTGTATATATAAGATCGATTTTTCTGTTTACGTGTATATATTTAAAATTGAACCCCTTGAACATATGTCAAAGGAGTAGCTCAATGGTAAACTGGGTTCAAGAAAGTGCGTTTTGTGGACTTGGTCGCGGGTTCGAATCCAGCGAGCAGCAATCTTTTTTTTTCTAATTTAGAAGCGTTTTTGCTGGCTTAAATTTTAAGTGTTTTTATTAAAAATAAATAGAACAACAATGACATTTCATTAATGACTAAAATTTTATATTTTAAATCTTTAATTGAAAAGTCAACAAATAAAAAACCCTCTCTTTTCTAGGGATTTCAATATTCTATTTTTTCCTCCTAGTCTTCTCTTTCAACTAGAATACTGCCTCTCGTTTTGCTGCTTGCATGATGCCTGCTCCTGCTTGATGTTGCTGCTCGCTGTCGCTAGTGGTCCTCCGATCTCCGCGGATCATTTCATTCTATTCTCCATTCATGATTCGACCATTGATGGCAACCTCTGTAAGTTCTTTTTTTTTTGTTTTTTTTAAAATTCAGAATTCTATATGTGCAGTGTGCCAAAAGAATTTTTGTGAGTTTTTGCTTTTGATTTGTGTTTATTGTCGGTCTTTCTAATGTTAAATTTGTGCTTGCTCTCCATTTGCACTTTCAGGAGCCGGAGACAATTCTAAAGGAATTGAAGAACTTGTAGAATTTTTGAATGAGTTGTGCTACTTTATTATCATTTTATAGATATGTACTTTAAATTTGTTTCTTATGATAAGTTGTAATAGTAAGAAATTATTTGAACTAAGGATTTTTTTGTCAATCTGTTTGTTATTCAATCCGTTCATATATGATCTGACCCGACCCGACCCGTTTATTTATGGATATTATTAGTGTGATTAATTTTTTTTTGAACCCCCTCAATAGAATTTCTAGCTCCGCCACTGTTTAGAGGGAGGTCATTCACAGACTACACCACATGAATGACTTGGGATTGATCCCGCTCAATGCCTTATGTATCGAGCCAATTGCATAAGGCTTGTTTACTGTGGTTTACAAGCTATGTAGTACCTAGAGGGGGGTTTACCCCGTCATGCACATAAAGTGTTCATTCTAAAGGTAGAGGCTATGACAGAGATCAGTGTCGGACCCAGGATTTTCGTTCAGGGGATTCGAAAAAATAAAAATATAAACGTGTAAATAAGTCTTTAGAAATGAGACCCTTGATTTCTTTTGGGTTTAAAACCATATTTTTAGCACGTTTTTTAAAATTTTAAAAAAAACTTGAAAAATAGAACTGATTTTTTTTTTTTAAAAAAGATTGAAACTAAAAAAAGAAAAAAGAAAATGCTATCACAAGGAATCAAACTGGTAAGATGAAGCTTAATTTCAGGGGGATTTGTCACTGCACCATCGGTTTCTCTTTGTCATTGAGGGGTTCAAAATATACATATCTACAAAAATATAGAAAATTTACCTTATATATACCGTGTAATTTTTTGCCGAGGGGTTCGGGTGAACCCTGGAACCCACGTGGGTCCGCCCTTGACAGAGATTATCGCAGCTGCGAGGTATCTTGGGTTCTGAAAAAAAAGTTTCGCAACTAACAAAAAGAAAGCATTCATATTAAATGCTTTTGCATACATGTATATTAGATCTTATTTTAGATACACTTATATATCAATAGAATAATTTAGTTACATCTACAATATATTGACTTTCATTTTTCCAAAAACAAATCAAGGAGAAAATCATCATTAATACCTAATTTCACTTAGAAAATAAGATTTTAATACAAAAATAATATTCTCAGAACAGTAATTAATACAGAAAAAATATTTTCAGTGTCCAAAATTAATTTTTTTTTAAAAATTATAAATCTAATTTAGATCGAAAAAAAATCATCGAAATCCGATCCAGAGGTGGATCACACGCGCTAACGCAAATATGAACCGGGGTTTCGCAGAAAATCGTTGTTTATAGCTTATACACATATTGCGAGATGTCCTAACAAAATTTAAAAGGTATGCATGCGTATAAATTAGAATTGTGGGAGAATTTAATAGTAAATAAGATAAACTAGTAGGAATAATTTATACTTATATATATATATAAATAATGACTAAAATACCAAAAAAAGCTAGTCATAAAAAAAATGAAGTAAAAAAATATATTAGCAAACGAGGTTAAATTTGTACCTTGTGTGCACACCGAGTATAAAGTTGAAAAAGAAATAATATTATTGTCAGCACACCAAGTTTAAAATTGTAAAAGTCTATTTTTTATTTTTTATTATTATATTTTATTTTATTCTTACTTTCAACCTTACTTTACGTGATTCTATGTAATTTTCTCGTATTATCTATTTCTTTATGCCATGTTTATTTTTTCATTAGCATAATTTTATTAGTATTCTTAATTTTTAAATTAAAATAGAATTTATTGTTAAGTAAAGTTATAGACTTACGTTTTCTTTATTATGAAGAAATAAAAATAAATCATATTTATTGCTATTTTGAAATTTGTTATAAGAGTATTATGTTAAATTTTTTGTTTTGAATTTATTACTTGTGTTATAGTTTCGGTTTCATTTGTTTTAGTAATATTGAATTTACATTGGATGTCATTTTTTAATTAGACTTGATAGATTATATTTTTGTCAAACATTTAATAATTTATGATATTTTATTTATATATTACTATTCTTTTTTTATCAAACATGCATTTCACTGTTCGCAGAAACTTCATACTTTTAGTTGTTACGATCAAATTCAATTGAAATATATTAATTTGAAAAATATAAATCAATTATTTTTCATAATATTAGTTACAGTAAATATGTTTATTAATTAATAATTTTCAAAAATAATATATATCTTAAATATTTAATTTAATGTCATTTATAAATTTTCTTATTTGTCTAGTATAAATTTAAAATGATTAATTTTTATTTTAAAATTTATTATAATTTTATGTTTGCAATTGTGCATCCAAACAGAACATATGTAATTACACTGTGGCATCCAAACAGGACATGTGTAATTACACTATGACAACCAAACATGTCAGTGTAATTACTAGGCTGATAATTACTACCCTAGTAATTACACCAATTCCAATAACCTGGTGGTTTTCCAAACAGACCCTAATTATATTTACTTTCTTCAAGAAAGAGCAAGAAAAATACAAATAAAAGTTGAAAAAGTATTGTATTATAAATAGGGCATATCACAGTATTGTTGAGACATTCAGGTCATGAATTTCAGAAACTGAATACGAAAATGCAGTGTAAAACGATCTAGTTTTCAATTATTATTTTTATTAAAGGTAAAATCATAAGATTCGAAATAATATATAAGATAATAAATTTTCAATTATTTTTTTATTATCTACCAAACTAGACCACAAAAAATAATTTACATTCTCGAAGTTTTTATTTCTAGAAAGATCCCTAATCCCCGTGCTGAGGTTATCTCATTTTTTAATCTTCTGAAAATAAGTGTCATTCCCCAGAGATAAGATTGACACAACCTTTTTGTCTTTTTCTTAATAATATAGTATTTTATGACTAATTTAATATGTGTGCGTAATCAATTACGACACGTTAATACTTAATAGATCCGTTATATATATATATATAACTTAGAATTAAGTTGGAGTTAATCACTTTTATCTCTTTTTGGTTATTGTCTTTCATGAAGATTATGCTTATATTTTATGTTTGAATTATATCTATAATAGGTATACTTATAAGTATTGTATTTTAAGTTTTACTTTATATTAGAAAGTATATTTAAGGGATTAAATATTATTACTTTGGTTATGTTATTAATTATTGACATAACCGAATAACCAAACCGAAAAAAGTCGAACCGATCGAATAGAGGAAAATCAAACCAAATCAAATTTATTTTGGATCAGATTGGGTTACACTTTTACAAAACCAAAACCGAAAAATCCAAATCGAATAGTGCAAAACCAAACCGAAAAATCGAATGCACACCCCTAATAACAAACATAAAAATTATATTAGCATTTTATAGCTACAATTTTGATATTTGGGCTTATATTTGCTATGGAACATTTGATTTGTATAGGTCGTAGATATCTGATTTGTATAAAATCGTGGCGATTTGTATAAATCGGGCATTTATGTCTAAGAAAATTGTGTTTTTATATGAATATGCTCCTTGTGTTAGGTTAGAGTGGTAAGCGAGATTAGGAGAGAGAGGAGAGAGACGAGCGAGAGAGGGCAAAGAGTGGAGAGAGGTGAATTGTATATGTATATCGGTTAGATAATTGTATATATGTAACTACTATGTATATGTATCAATGATTGTGTTTGTATATCTGCATAATATTTGAATTTGTATACAACAAAATCGAGTTAATATACAATTGAACCGAGTTAAACATTTGTATTTGTTTATCAAATCTCTCTCGTTTTACACAAACACAAATTGTACGTTGTATTTGTATAATTTGTGTATGTATAAAGCGAGAGAAAGACAAAAGAGAACTGAGTAGAAGAAGATTTGTATTAGTATAATTATAAGTGTATAAGACGGAGAAATTGTATTTGTATATACAGTCTCTCTCGCTTTATACAATTGTGTTTGTATAAAAGTGAGAGAGGCAAGGGAGGAAATTGAGAGTGGCTAGCGAGATTCAGGGGAGAGAGGCGAGAATGACAAAGTATTTGCTACGAATTAGAATTAAATAAAACTATTGCCATATCATTTATTTTAAATTAATAATTTGCTATAATGCACAATTTTCCCTATAAATAAAGCCATGAAATAATATACAACATGTACTCAACTAGCTCACAACCAAGTTGAGCACCCAATAATCTATTTACAATGTACTCTTTACGTACTTAATTCGTATCAGTTTATGTGATATAATTTGTATTACACAATTTTTTTTAAAAAAAACTAAAATTATACATACAAGATTTATTTTACAAATTTACCTAAAAATAGTTCTTTTTAGAGATAATGATCAAAAACACACTTGAACTATCACTTTTTCGCAAGTTTTACATTCCTAATATCAGCTATTTTCTTTTTCCTAAATATAAACTACTCCATCTGTCCCAATTTATATGACTCACTTTCCTTTTTAGTCAGTCCAAAAAAAATGACACATTTCTATATAAAGTAACAATCTAACTATAAAATATGTATTTTACCCTTAATGAAATAATTTACAGCCACACAAGTTTTTATTACCTATAAAGTCACCTTCTTTAAATGTGCCTAAATTTTCTAAAACAAACAATCACACAAGTCGTCACTTTGCATTAAATTTGGCTAGAAGTCTACATCCAATGATTCTATAAATAAAAGATGGCTACCAATTACTACTTGGGGTAACTATTCTTTTGTCTTTAATTAAATATCTTAGATTTAAACTTTATTGGTACTTGTAGTCAACTTTTTATCACATTTTCGTTTAATAAATAAAGGTAGCCAATGTCACCAACTCCACAAAGAGCTTCTCTTTCATCCTTCTTTCCCTCTATAGAAAAACAAGAATTAAGAATACAATGGCTACTTTAAAGGTATTGATGTTCCCATTTTTGGCTTATGGACACATATCTCCATTTCTAAACGTAGCTAAGAAACTCGCGGACAGAGGGTTCTTGATTTACTTCATTTCAACTCCGATAAATCTCAAATCCATCATCAAGAAAATCCCCGAAAAGTATGCTGATTCGATTCAGCTTATCGAACTTCACTTACCAGAATTACCCGAACTTCCTCCTCATTACCATACGACTAATGGTCTCCCACCCAATCTCAATCACATCCTTCAAAAAGCCCTGAAAATGTCCAAACCAAACTTTTCGAAAATCTTGGAAAATCTGAAACCTGATTTGGTGATTTATGACGTATTGCAGCAATGGGCTGAACGTGTCGCGAATGAACACAACATTCCAGCAGTTAAGCTTATAACTTCGGCTGCATCTGTGTTTTCGTATTTTTTCAACATACTGAGGAAACCAGAGGTTGAATTCCCTTTCCCTGCTATTTATCTCAGGAAAATTGAGCAAGTAAGATTGAGTGAAATGGTGGCGAAATCTAATAATGAGAAAGAACCTGATGATGGAGATCTTTTAGTTGATGGAAATATGCAAATCGTGTTGATGAGTACTTCTAGAACTATAGAAGCCAAATATATTGATTATTGCCTTGAATTGAGCAATTGGAAAGTTGTTCCAGTTGGTCCACCAGTACAAGATCCAATCACTAATGACGCGGACGATATGGACCTCATGGATTGGTTAGGAACAAAAGATGAGAATTCAACTGTTTTTGTCTCCTTTGGGAGTGAGTATTTCTTGTCAAAAGAAGATATGGAAGAAGTAGCTTTCGGGTTGGAGTTAAGTAATGTTAATTTCATATGGGTTGCAAGATTTCC
>NW_006239278.1:17074-19067 GCF_000226075.1 Solanum tuberosum | reverse complement strand
ACTTTGAAGCTTTCCTTTGTACACAGTTCCATAACCCCCCCTCGCCTAATTTCTCTTTGAATCCTCTTGTCATTCTCTTTATGTTGGAGTAATTATATCTGATTTGCATGAAATTGTTTTGTGTTTGCAAAAATCCTTCAATCGTATCATACATTGACAAATGCCTCCTTTTGAATTTGTACACCAGAAATGCAATTACTAACGGAAGGCCGATCACAATTTTTGCTCCCGAATACACTGCACGTTTGAGAAGTCATAACGAACCACAGAGATGATAAAACACATGATCAATGGAATGTTAATCTGCGTCCATCCAAATAACATATAGATTGCTAAAGGGATATATAAGAGCTTACACACGAAAAACAGAAGCAGCCGAGCGATATCTGGATAGATTAAAGTGCAAATATTTTAGATAAAAGTTTGAGTCCTCACCTAATTTGAATTCCAATAAACCTACAAAAATTAAACTGTAGTGAGTGAATGTTGAGAATATAATTAAATAATAAAAGTGTGCTCTCTCTAACCGCTTAAGTTTTTTGATGAAATGGTGATTCATTGATTTCCTAGTTTCTTACATATAGAGGATATAAAAGAATGTTACCCCACGAAGAATAAGAAAACCCATATCCGTAGAGAATTGCTTGATGAATATCAGAACGGGAAATGTTGTTAATATTAGGCCATGAGGTGAAGCCTATATATTCTGCTCTGCATCCATCACTCACTTCAGAGACTTTCATCTCTCCAATCTTTAAATAAGTGTATCTGCTTATTTTGCAGCCACTAATTTCCACAAATGTCGAATCATTAACAGCAGATGGACAGTTGAACATGAAAATAGGCGCTGCTACTCTACGCTCTGATGCGTAAAAGTATAACCCGAAGAAATAAATGTTATTGTAAAAGGTAGTAAGCTTAGAAGGTATGAGAGAACATAGATCATCTGTTTGTAAAGTCGGATCTACCAAGTGAATTGTCTGATTAATATAGTCGATGCCTTGAACGAGCAACTTCTTGGAGGATAACCATATAACTGTTTGGTTACCTTCACAAGCTAATTCAAATCCTAATAAATGACAATATTTTGGATCGGTGTTTAAATGAAAAGGGTGTCTTATGTTACGGATATCGCCACAAGCAGAATCAGGACAGTTGATCTTCCAAGCATTGGATGTTTAAGCTGAGAGTTTCCTTTAGACATTTGTGTATTACTCAGGTTCAGCTGAGACTTCACAATTATTGTTGAGTAAATGCAATTATTGAAGCTTTGTGAACTTTTCATTACCAATATTACTCCTTTGGGTCCCAAATCAATGGAAGACTTGTGTTTGGTCATTTAACTTTGACGTTTACCAATTTGTTAGTGAGGGAGATGGATATGTCATGTTTCCCCCACATGCCAAACACACCTTTTGCTCAAACTGTGTATTTGTGTTGAACGGTTGTGACTTTATATATTTATTTATACGCATAATACATAAATATGTCTTTTAACTTGACCTCATTTTATATTTATGTCCTCCAACTTAGGGTGTGCACAGGTATACACTTGAACTTGTGTAAACTCGAACAAATAGACACATGCGTCCATTTGGGTCCTATGTGTATTACATCACGTAGGACTCATGTGTCTATTTGTTCTAGTTTATAAAAGTTTAAGGACCCGTTTGGTTGGCGGTATTAGATAAAATAATCCATGGATTAAAATTTAATCCATCTAATACATTGTTTGGTTACTTTATTTAATTTAATCCATGGATTGCTTATCCACCATATGTGGTCTTATCTTATCCCTAGAAAATGGAGGGATAACTAATCCAAGGTTTAACAAACCTCGGATAAGATCCCTAAATGACTAAACTATCCCCTTATTCCTTTTCCTAAATTTCTTTTGTAATTTAATTTCCTTTTTATTTAAATTGAAATGGTTATAAATGTTCTTTTTTAATTCTCCAAATTCGTTTTGTGTAATTTAATGATTTCACTAAAA
>NW_006239278.1:10753-16366 GCF_000226075.1 Solanum tuberosum | reverse complement strand
GTAAGCTTAGAAGGTATGAGAGAACATAGATCATCTGTTTGTAAAGTCGGATCTACCAAGTGAATTGTCTGATTAATATAGTCGATGCCTTGAACGAGCAACTTCTTGGAGGATAACCATATAACTGTTTGGTTACCTTCACAAGCTAATTCAAATCCTGAAAAATGACAATATTTTGGATCGGTGTTTAAATGAAAAGGGTCTCTTATGTTACGGATATCGCCACAAGCAGAAGGAGGACAGTAGTGTTTGCTCTTCCGAGAATGGCATGTTTGCAGAAAGATGATTTGAAGGATTAATGTAAAGTATTTAAGCTGAGAGTTTCCTTTAGACATTTGTGTATTACTCAGGTTCAGCTGAGACTTCACAATTATTGTTGAGTAAATGCAATTATTGAAGCTTTGTGGACTTTTCATTACCAATATTACTCCTTTGGGTCCCAAACCAATGGAAGATTTGTGTTTGGTCCTTAATGAATCCCTTTTATATATATCTTTAAATTTTCTAATCAAAATCTCATTGTTTTCATCTTCTTTCAAATCAAGCTTTATTTTCTCTCTTTAGCACGAATTCTACTCGATTTTAGTGCAAATGACTTCTAATTTTTTTGTCACTGTGGGTAACGAGCTATAATTGAAGACTTCTTAGTCCGTAAACAATACAGGTCGTTGGTCTGCAAACAATCCAAATTAAAGCAAAGATTCTACCTTCTATCAAAAATCAACTTTCAAAAGGGAAAAATTATACATAGCTGGACTAACTTGAGGAAGATGAACAGATAAACATTAGACTATATGAACTTTTACCACAAATCTTGAACGATTTTTCTCTTGATTCACGATTTTGGTTGTAAATCCCCAGCTAGGGGTTTGCAATTTTGAGAGAGAAACAGGGTAAAATGAAACAGTCTTTCACCCTTA
This sequence comes from Solanum tuberosum, assembly GCF_000226075.1. Classification (NCBI taxonomy): domain Eukaryota; kingdom Viridiplantae; phylum Streptophyta; class Magnoliopsida; order Solanales; family Solanaceae; genus Solanum; species Solanum tuberosum. The sequence goes on along the minus strand of NW_006239278.1, from coordinate 15,446 downwards.
TATTAATTTGAATATTAATTTAGTTTTTTTTTAAAATTCTAATATCTATTGTTTTATTAGGAAAATATATTTTAGACTGATTTTAGAGTCGCCGCTTAATTTTTTAAGAAAAAATCAAGAAAACTATTGTTTTCAAAAGACTAAAACGGGAAATCTAATGAAAACTTAAAAGGGGTTCGGGGTTCTTATTAACATTTCAGGAAGGGTTTGAAAGCACCCAAAATGCCCGCTAATACGCGGTTATTCGACAATTAATTATTTGGCTAAAATATTTTAAATTAACTTGAATTGAACAATTTTTATAGTTAGGACCATTTTAAGAGAAAAAATAAAAAATATTAAAATATTATCCAAATGAAATATTTTGTAAACTTATTTATTTATTTATTTATTAGGTCAAGTAAGAGCTAAATAGTTTAGTTAAATAATTAATTCAAAATGAGTGTCTCTTGGGGACTTTGAATTCTCAAAACATTAAGATTAAGTTGCAGATATTGATAAGTAAATAAACACAACAAAAGCAAAGAGGGAAAGAGACTTGGGCCCACGTTTTATTTTTTCTGTCCGCCTAGACCAATACTTGGGCCTAATTTCAGTTTTGGGCCTTTGGCCCATCAAAATCATTTGTACCTGTCCTATTCTAACATGCTAAAAATATTTTATCTTTGGGCCTAAGGCCCAATTCTTCCACCTGTCCTAGACTAACACATATATAACAATTAAAATGATAAAAGGGCTTAGGCCCAAAGTAACAAAATACAATTCTATGGAATTAAGTGTGGGCCTTTGGCCCAATCTTTTCAATTTCTCGATTTGCTGCATATTCTTTCAACTCCGAAACCTGTTCGTCAATTTTTATAGCTGGCCGGTTGACTCGATAAAGGAATTTGGAGCCTTTATGGCTCTCTCGAAATGCAAGGGAAGGAGATAGGAGTTCATGAAGAACTCGGGCAGATTTCACATGCAAAAAAAAAGGCAAGAAATTAGCATACGAAATGAAGAAGTAATTGAGATATGACTAAAAAAAATAGAAGTTATTAAGGCATTTCAAAATCAAAATGCGATAATAGAAAAACCCAACTATTAGATGCTTTAAATAATGACCACATAATCTATATTGGGGAGAGAGGTAGTCAGCCATAAAATACTGTCATCAAAATCCTACACTTGGTTTATGTTAAAATCAACAACCAACAAGTCTCATAGTCATTTTCGGAAGCAAATAGAAAATTACAGAGGTAATTCCTCAAAATGCTGAAAAGCAAAGTGATTAGGTAGAAACAAAACATAAAGCTACAGTCCCATCTATAATATTCTCACTAATTGGTGGGATGGGGTATTATTATTACAGACAATCCACAGAGGCGCATCAGAGTTAGAATAAAAAATTCTAGGGAATCTCGTTCACTGTACAAAAGTAACGTTAGAGATCTGTTACTATCTTCATTCCTATGGTATGGTAGTGGATATATGGGGCAACTTGTATCTTACCAGAGCACAGAACAAAAGCAACTATCTAAATATATCGAATTTTATATACACACACCACATGACCTGCAAAAGCACAACTCCTTTCTGTTTCAAAGGCCATTATGTCATCAATACACAAATCTCTCTACCTTTCACCAAATATCTCAAAAATTTAGTAACGTACAAATCTCTCCACTGTTGAGTACAAAGATGAATACAAGCATAGGCAAATGTAAATAAACAAAATATTCAAGAAGATGACATCGCATCGATAAACTCAACTAAACTGAGGAACAAGTATACTCCTAATGGATGCTTTGAACCGGACAGCATGAGAGAATCATTTTTAATATCTAGGCAATGAGATTTTTAGCTAAACCGAAGCATTTCGACAAGGATCTTAAGGCACAACATCATAAATTAAAATGAATAGAGAACTACACACGAGACAAACCAGCAGCATCACATATATGCTCGAGATTTCATTGGACGGAAAGAGACCATTTAACATGCTAGCCAACTAATCTCATAGGAATAACAACATTCGTAAGAGCACATCTCACATTTCATACAACCGAGATGCTAACTCCCCTCTAATCACTTGTCTATCCCATAATCAGTAATGAAACGGGGAGAATGATTGCAGTCAAGAAAGAGAGAAAAGCTAGCGTGTCAATCAAACAACCACAGCTTGTCAAAACAACACATCAACTAAAGAGTTGGAATTGAAACGGAGTTTACCTTCTTAAATGCAGCGATCTGGGGCAAGACGAGCAACAGAGCAACCTTCCACCACAAGAAAGCTCAAATACAAACAGTGAGTAAGTGATTCGGGCAGAATCTCGAACTCACGAAAGCTGGACAACGATAACAAAACGAGAGAGAAGAGTGACCCTCCGACCGACACTAGCTATCTTTTATCTTTTATCAGACGTGTTTCGTATGTTCTATCACTATACTTTGAGCTGTTCTCTGGGCATTCCTCTCTCTGCTCTTCTTCCGAGCTTTTCCCAATATTTTTTCTTCCACATAAAATTTTCCAACTCCAAAAAATCCCCCCCCCCCCCCAATCAGTGAGTAAGAAGAGAATATATATAGGGGATTATAGGGTTCCTGGATGGAGGGAAAACAGACAGAAAATGATAAGAAGGGGATCAATTCGAAATACAAAACTCCCCAAACACTTTCACGATTCGGGTGAGGCACCTTTTTTTCTTGCGATTTCAACCCATTCCGGAAGAGGAAAGGGGAGAAATCGCGTGCCTGCTGCCTGCTGCTGCGCTATTAATGCGGACATAGACGGGAGGGAGACGACAAAATTGCACCGTCCTCTCTCTATTCCTCGCTGCTGTGTGTTAGCGTTTTGGACTGTTTCTGGGTCTTGTACACTGTGATGTTCGCGCTGGAATTAAAAGGGGAAAAGGGCTTGGGTCGGGTCAGGGGAATGGGCTGGGAATTGAGGGAGTTGGGCTGTTGGTGTATGTTGTTGTTGTTGTTATTATTTTATTGGGTTATTTGGGGAAATGGGTCGGCTGAGGTGGGGTTTTGGGCTGCTGGTGGAGTAGTATGTATTGTAATTATATGGGTATGGTATTAATTGTAAAAAATAAATAAATAGGGGTGGGATCGGTTGAAAGGGAATTAGAAAAACTTAGCCAATTCAATTTAGTTAAGATAGATTCGACTAGTAATTGAATAAGACAAATTGATATTAATTAATCAACGAGCTTCTTAATCTTAACGAAATAAAATAATTAACTTAATTATAAACTAATTAATTTAACAATATAAACGACTAAATAACCAAATATTTAAATAAATATAAAATCTTCTTGAGACAATTTTCGAACATTCGTAAAATATACTAATTAGGCACATAATTATATAATAATATCATATTTTATTATTTTAAAAATTTTATAAAAAATGACAAAACTACTTAAAATGACTTGAAAATTATTTTGAATTTTATAAAGCCAATTATTTCATATCATTTGGAATTTAGGAAGTTCGATGATTAATTTATATTGTGGGGGTCCAAAATTGAGTGTCAACATCTACGTGTAAAATTTTTAATTAGTTGGCAGCCATTGAGTGGCTCATTAATCTACGTTGGAGAGTTTCCTTTAGACATTTGTGTATTACTCAGGTTGAGCTGAGACTTAACAATTATTGTTGTTATTATTATTATTATATAAGTATAAATGCAATTATTGAAGCTTTATGGACTTTTCATTACCAATATTATTCCTTTGGGTCCCAAACCAATGGAAGACTTGTGTTTGGTCTTTAATGAATCCCTTTTATATATATTTGTATATTTTTTAATCAAAATCTCATTTTTTCCTCTTCTTTCAAATCAAGCATTTTTTTTTATCTCTTTAGCACGATTTTTTTTCGTTTTTAGTGCAAATGGCTTCTATTTTTTTTTTGTCATTGTGGAAAAAGAGCTATAATGAAGACTTTTTGGTCTGCAAACAACAAAGGTCATTGGTGTGCAAACAATCTAGATTTAAGCAAAGATTCTACCTTTTATCAAGGAAAAATGTATAAGTACCCCCAGCCTATGCCCAAAATCCCTGAGACACACCTAACCTTTACTAAGGTCCTATTACCCCCCCGAACTTATTTTTTTAGTTAATTTTTTACCACTTTTCGGCCTACGTGGCTGAGTTCGTGACTTCACCTATGTTAGGTGCGTGGGTGCAGTTTTTAGACAGTACTGACCAATAAAAATTGGCCATGTGTTAAAATAAACTTGAAAAAAATAAATATTAACTCAATTATCTTCTTCTTTATTATTGTTCTTCATGTTTGGAAAAAAAAACCTCCATTATCATAAGTTAAATTGCTCCTTTCTTCGAAAAGCTAACAAAATAAAATCAAGAAAAAACTAACCTTTGAACTCAACCACGGTTCTTGATGACTTAGAAGTAGGGGTGTACATAGGTTGGTTTGGTTTGGTTTTTCATTAAAAAAAACCTAAACCAATTATGTCGGTTTATTAAATCTAAATACCAAATCAATCACGCAAAGTGGGTTTTTTCGATTTCGGTTTTAGTTGGTTCTTTCGGGTTTTTTTGATTTTTTGTTTTTTTTCGATTTTTTACAACTTAACGGTGTTTGAAAAAGAGATCAAATATATTTTCACCTACCTGTGTGAAAATGAATAGAAATTTTCGTAAAGACGGTAAAATTCACATGAGTACAAAATATTTTTTTT
>NW_006239278.1:0-10494 GCF_000226075.1 Solanum tuberosum | reverse complement strand
AATAAAATATATAAACATTGAAAACTATAAACTAACTAAAAATATATTAACAAAATAGATTATAAGTAATATTTTTTTATCTATAAATAAAATAAAATTATATATATAATATTTACAAAATTTTACAAGCCCAAATTTGAAATAAAATATATAAACATTGAAAACTATAAACTAACTAAAAATATATTAACAAAATAGATTATAAGTAATATTTTTTTATCTATAAATAAAATAAAATTATATATATAATATTTACAAAATTTTACAAGCCCAAATTTGAAATAAAATATATAAACATTGAAAACTATAAACTAACTAAAAATATATTAACAAAATAGATTATAAGTAATATTTTTTTATCTATAAATAAAATAAAATTATATATATAATATTTACAAAATTTTACAAGCCCAAATTTGAAATAAAATATATAAACATTGAAAACTATAAACTAACTAAAAATATATTAACAAAATAGATTATAAGTAATATTTTTTTATCTATAAATAAAATAAAATTATATATATAATATTTACAAAATTTTACAAGCCCAAATTTGAAATAAAATATATAAACATTGAAAACTATAAACTAACTAAAAATATATTAACAAAGTTATAATAATGAACTGATAGCTTACTTTTTAGAAAGTTGAAAAAGTGGGGCCCAGCGCGTGTTGAACAAAACTTTCAACCTATCTGATTTATATTGCCACGTAAGCCAAAAAGTGGTAAAAAATTAATTAAAAAATAAGTTCGAGGGGGTAATAGGACCTTAGTAAAGGTTAGGTGTGTCTCAGGGATTTTGGGCATAGGCTGGGGGGACTTATGCATTTTCCCTTTTATCAAAAATAAACTTTCAAAAGGGTAAAATCAAACATACGTGAACTAAATTGAGGAAGATGAACAGATAAACATCAAAGTATATGAGCTTTTAGCACAAATATCGAACGATTTTTCCCTTTGATTCACGATTTTGATTGTAAATCCCCAGCTAGGCTTTCACGATTTTGAGAGAGAAACAGGGTAAAATGGAAAAGTCTCACCCTATACCCTTGTATCTTGAATATTAATTTAGTTTTTTTTAAATTCTAATATCTACGTGTAAAACTTTTAATTAGTTGGCAGTCATTGAGTGGCTCACTAATCCACGTTGGAGCGTCTGCATTTCACGTGTTTGGGCTGCAATATTCAAGTGGTTTTTTTTATTTAAGGGTTGGATAGTTAAAGTGTCTCTTTGTACACTTTGAAAGTTTAAGGTCAAAATTAAAATTTGAAGTCAAGTTAAGGTCCTATTTGTGTGTTATGCAAATTAATATTACAGAAGAAAATGTATGGTCAGTAGTTCGCAGATTTCCTACAAAGTCCTAAGTTATAATATCGAACCAAAAGTATAAATCGGCGACAATAAAAAATTCATACGCATAAAGTACAAAACACAAAATAGGCATAATACATAAATATACCCTTTAATTATTTGGTTTCAACTAACATTTATATCCTCCAACTTTGAGTGTGCACAAGTAGACACTTAAACTTATATAAAATTGAACAAGTAGACACACATGTCTTACGTGGCATAATACACATAGAACGCCACGTAGGACACAAAATTATCATGTAGAATGCCATGTAGGATGAATATGTTTATTTGTTCAATTTTATACAAGTTTAAGTGTCTACTTGTGCACACTCAAAGTTAAATGTCATAGGTACCAACTGGAGCCAAGTTAATGGCCGTGTTTATATATTATGCCAATAGTAATATCATTGTTGCGAGTTATGACTTTAATTATTGTAAAAAGAAGGAACAAAATATAAAATTAATGCACAATTTTTTGAGCTCCTTTTTATATCCACTTCCACATGGCGATCATCCTTCATCTTATTTGTTTAGCCAAACTAAAACATGAATATAATAATCATATAATGTGTATTTTTCGATGAGCTTTTGATGACATACCAAAATAGTATAGTGGACAATTATTATTGGATGGAGGAAGTAAAATTTTAAAATTACTCCCTCCGTCCAACAATAGTTGTCCACTATACTATTTTGAGATTTTCAACAATACTTGTCCACTTTATGAAATCAATGGATAATTTTACACTTAGTTCCTAATTTATCCGTATCATTAATTATCATAAAAATGTTATAACCTATAATTATTTATTGTTATAACTTAAAAGATAAAGAATAGTGTCATAACTTATAATTATTAGTCCTATATATGCCAATTATTAAATTTTTACTTTTTCTATTATATTTTTCAAGCAATGATATTTATTATATTCAAAGGATAATATAATAAAATTATCCTTTTATTTATAATTTCTTAAACAATGTTCAAAGTCAATAGTGGACAAATAGTATTGTAGGACAGAATGAATAATGTGATCATTTATAGAAAGTCATAGGTTTTCGTATTTTTCACCTACATTGTTGTCATCACTTTTTGGGGAATTGAGTAATGTGTATTTTTCGATGAGCTTTTAATGTAAAAGTTGTAACGTATTTGTGTAGATGATTCCCTTTTGTCCTCATCTCTCTTATGTTTTTAATAGTAAAGGAAAAATTTTCAAATAGAAAAATCTTTTTGGTTAGAATGATATTTTATCATTTTAAATATTTTTATTCTTTTAACTTTAATATATTTTAACTAAAAAATGAAAAAAAAGATCAGTTTGTTTTAAAATAAAATAATATTATAATTTTTTTAATTTTCTGGCCAAATTCTGGCCATTTAACTTTTCTTTTCAAATGCATCATCAAACTTTAAGAAAAAAAAGTCCATTTGTGCCATTGATTCATTTATGTAATTTTCGTTTGAGATAAAACTTATCTATGTCATTATTTGTTAATTGAAAATAAATCTGATATTGCAAATTTATTCTGTATACATGGTTTGTTATGATTTGTTTACGTCATTAAGTAAATCATTTTAAAAAGGGAAATGACTCAAATATGTCATCGAACTTTGAAAAAAAGGCTCACCTATGTCATTTTAGTTAACAAATAATAACATGTATGAGCCTTTTCTCAAACAGAAATTACATAAATGAGATAAATTTTGAACGAATGTCATAGATGAGCATTTTCTAAAAGTTCGATATATATTTGAGTCTTTTCTCTTTAATAAATAAGCAAGGCAACTCCATAGAGAAACCATCTCTCATTTCTCACCCTTCTTTCATTTGAAGATTTTGATCATGGCTAAACAAGTTACAGAGCCTCTTAGTACTTTGAGGGTACTCATGTTCCCATTTTTGGCTTATGGACACATCTCTCCATTTCTAAACGTAGCCAAGAAACTCGCGGATAGGGAATTCTTGATTTATCTCTGTTCTACGCCCATAAATCTCAAATATGCCAGCAAGAAAATCCCCGAAAAGTATGCTGATTCGATTCAGCTTGTCGAACTTCACTTACCAGAATTACCCGAACTTCCTCCTCATTACCATACGACCAATGATCTCCCACCCCATCTCCATCACACCCTTCAAAAAGCCCTGAAAATGTTCAAACCAAACTTGTCAAAAATCTTGCAAAATCTAAAACCTGATTTGGTGATTTATGACATATTGCAGCAATGGGCTGAACGTGTCGCGAATGAACACAACATTCCAGCAGTTAAGCTCCTAACTTCGGGTGCAACTGTGTTTTCGTATTTTACAATATCACTGAATAAACCAGGGGATGTATTCCCATTCCCTGAAATTTATCTCAGGAAAAGTGAACAAGTAAAAATGAATGAAACGTTAAAATGTGCGAAAGAGATAGAACCTGATGATGGGGATTGTCAAGCTGATGGAAATAGGCAAATCATGTTGATGAGTACCTCTAGAATTATAGAGGCCAAATACATAGATTATTGCACTGAATTCCTCAATTTGAAGGTTATTCCAGTTGGTCCACCAGTCCAAGATTCGATCACTAATGACGCGGACGATATGGAGCTCATAGATTGGCTAGGAACAAAAGATGAGAATTCAACTGTTTTTGTCTCCTTTGGGAGTGAGTATTTCTTGTCAAAAGAAGATATGGAAGAAGTAGCTTTCGGGTTGGAGTTAAGTAATGTTAATTTCATATGGGTTGCAAGATTTCCAAAAGGGGAGAGCAAAATCTTGAAGATGCATTGCCAAAAGGTTTTCTTGAAAGAATTGGAGAAAGGGGAAGAGTTTTGGACAAATTTGCACCACAACCAAGAATTCTAAATCATCCGAGTACGGGAGGATTTATAAGTCATTGTGGTTGGAATTCAGTAATGGAAAGTATAGATTTCGGGGTTCCTATAATTGCCATGCCTATGCATCTTGAACAACCAATGAATGCGAGGTTGATTGTAGAATTGGGAGTCGCTGTGGAGATTGTAAGAGATGATGATGGCAAAATTCACAGAGGAGAAATTGCGGAAATTCTTAAAGGTGTCATAACAGCGGAAACAGGGGGGAAATTGAGGACTAAAGTGAGAGATATCAGCAAGAATTTGAAATCAGTAAGAGATGAAGAGATGGATACTGCTGCTGAAGAGCTAATTCAACTTTGTAGGAACTTTAATAAGTGCAAATAATGTGGTAGGTTGTGATTCAATTAACAAAATAATATTGTATGTGAGGTGCTTTTGTTTGTCTTCAAAATATATTGACAAAAATAATAAGATTCTCAAATAAGACTTTCTTTAGCTTTGTGAACTATTAGTTGAGTCTTTTCCTATCTGAATTATCAGTATCTAGGTATCAAAACATATTTCAAGCTAATTAGGTCAACTCTCCCCTGTTCTTAATCATCTACTCAACTAGGTGTGTTTTAACATATGGTGATAATTCAGATAGAGAAATAGAACAGCCGACAATAGTTCAGATTGAATAAGAGAACATGTAATAGTTAGAATGTGAAACTCCGAAAAAATGATAGTTCAGATAATGTTTGACCATTATTTCTTTAGTTTTCAATATGAATTCTCAAATCTATATCATTTTTCTCTTGTAGCAATTAAAATATATACTCCCTTATCTCATTTTATATGAGTTACTTTGATTTGACTCGGAGTTGAAGAAAAAAGGAAGGCTTTTTAAAATTTGTGGTCTAAAATGAGTAATAGATATTTGTGTGACCGTGAATCATTTCATTACGGGTAAAATGTGTATTTTAAAGTTCAATTGTTATACTTGATAATGAATATTTATTGTCTCAATCAAATATATACCACTTTGTTACTGAATACGAACCGATAGATAACAATGTGAAATTATAAAATTGGTTATCCAAGCAAATGTATATCTATTAGATGAATATGGACCAGCGAATATGAACCTCGATTTAAACAAATGTATACATATTGTTAGGTGAATACGAACTAATGGATATCAATTTTGACTTAAAGAAAGACATACAAATTTATTAGATGAATATTTGCCAATGTATACCAATGTAGTATTAGAAAGATTCTAATACAAATAAATGTATACCAATGTATTAATGAATACATATGCATGACTCCAATACAAATCTATTTGATAAATATTGATTAGTGAATACTAATGCAAATAAATGTATACAAATTTGTAAAGTGAATATGTATTGAGTTTTTCATCATAGATTCTAGCAAATGCCAAATCTATGTTAAGTCAAAATAGTCATAATTCTTTTGCTACTTTTAAGAGAGATATAATTCTTTATTAAATATCTTTTACTATTTTATAATAAGAATTTCCTCACTTTGACTCTTAAATGTCAATTCTTTTGACTTTCATTTGCCAAATAATTATTTGGCAAAAACATATCAATTTTAAATCTAATTATCTCAGTTCTATCTCTTATAAATAAGGCATCCAATTCCACCAAAGAGCCCATCTCTCATTTAGAATCACAAATTTAGTGTCTTTCAATACTTTGATCATGGCTACTTTGAGGGTACTCATGTTTCCATGGTTGGCTTATGGACACATTTCTCCATTTCTAAACATAGCCAAGAAACTCGCGGACAGGGGATTCTTGATTTACCTCTGTTCTACGCCAATAAATCTCAAATCCACCATCAAAAAAATCCCTGAAAAGTATGCTGATTCGATTCAGCTTATCGAACTTCACTTACCAGAATTACCCGAACTTCCTCCTCATTACCATACGACCAATGGTTTCCCGCCCCATCTCAATAACACCCTTCATAAGGCCCTGGAAATGTCCAAACCAAACTTCTCGAAAATCTTGCAAAATCTGAAACCTGATTTGGTGATTTATGACATGTTGCAGCAATGGGCTGAACACGTCGCGAATGAACAGAACATTCCAGCTGTCAAGCTCATAACTTTTGGTGCAGCCGTGTTTTCATATCTTTTTTACTTAGTGAAGAAACCAGAGGCTGTATTCCCATTCCCCGCGATTAATCTCAGCAAAATTGAACAAGAAAAAATGTTTGCTAAAGATTTCGAGGATCGTTTAGTGGATGGAAATATTCAAATCATGCTGATAAGTACCTCTAGAACTATAGAGGCAAAATACATTGATCATTGCACTGAATTGATCAATTGGAAGGTTGTTCCTGTTGGTCCACCAGTCCAAGATCCAATCATTAACAACGCGGACGACAAGGAGCTCATGAATTGGCTAGGAACAAAAGATGAGAATTCAACTGTTTTTGTCTCCTTTGGGAGTGAGTATTTCTTGTCAAAAGAAGATATGGAAGAAGTAGCTTTCGGGTTGGAGTTAAGTAATGTTAATTTCATATGGGTTGCAAGATTTCCAAAAGGGGAAGACCAAAATCTTGAAGATGCATTGCCAAAGGGTTTTCTTGAAAGAATTGGAGAAAGGGGAAGAGTTTTGGACAAATTTGCACCACAACCAAGAATTCTAAATCATCCGAGTACGGGAGGATTTATAAGTCATTGTGGTTGGAATTCAGTAATGGAAAGTGTAGATTTTGGGGTTCCTATAATAGCTATGCCTATACAGTATGATCAACCATCAAATGCTAGGTTGATAGTAGAATTGGGAGTCGCCGTAGAGATTGTTAGAGATGATGATGGGAAAATTCACAGAGGAGAAATCGCGGAAAAATTCACAGAGGAGAAATCGCGAAAACTCTTTAAAATGTCATAACAGGGAAAACAGGGGAAAATTTGAGGGGCAAAGTTAGAGATATCAGCAAGAATTTGAAATCTATAAGAGGTGAAGAGATGGATACTGCTGCTGAAGTGCTGATTCAACTTTGTAAGAATAGTAATGAGTGCAAATAGTGTGCTCATTTGGGGACTTCATGGATTAGTTGTTTGTCAGACTTTAGTTAGTTTCTTTGTGTATTTGGTTTGAGGTGGAGGGGGGTCATGTCCCGGTAAACTTATTTCCTTAAGTTTAGACACTAAAGGCTTGCTCAAATATTAGTTGTTCGGTCATCATGAATTTATTGATTTCCTTATTAAGACTTAATAAGCATATATTTCAGTTTCCGCTTTAGTTTTATATGATATTTTTGATATGTTAAGCCAAGGGTTTGCCTTGAATCACTTGTGGTTCCAAGTATCGTGTCTCGACTGGGTTGTAGACTCGGTCGTGACAATTACCAAAGTTATTGAATACACTAACTTGCTTTTAGAGTATTCATTTTGGTACTTATATGATATATTTATTTATTTATGACAATTTTGTAAATATTTAAATTTCGTTGATTGATTTGATAAGAGGAATTTTCGCATATACCCACTAAAAAATAACTTAAATTATGCTCCCTAGTTGTAGTTTTCTAACTATGATTCGTAGCTACATGTTAGAGGGAGGAGAGAGGTGAGCGAGATTGGGAGAGAGGCAAGCGAGAGAGGGCATGAAGTGGAGAGAGGCAAATTGTATATGTATATCTATCAAATAATTGTATATATGTAACTAGTATACATATGTATTTGTATATCTAGCCCGCGAGATTGGGAGAGGGAGGAGAGAGGCAAATTGTATATGTATATATGTTAGATAATTGTATATATGTAACTGGTATACATATGTATTTGTATATTTGGCGAGCGGGATTGGGAGAGGGTGAGCGAGAATGGGATAGGGAGGAGAGAGGCGAGTGAGAGAAGACAAAGAGTGGAGAGAGACTAATTGTTTTTGTATATTTGTCATATAATTATATATGTATATGTATAATTTGCATTTGATAATTTGTATTTGTATATGTATAAAAGAGGAGAGAGGCGACGTAATTACAGCTAAAATTAAGTTGCGAGCCTTAATTAATCCAAACTATAACTATGTTAGCTAATTAACTAGTATATATTTGTTTATCCACGTATTTTTTCCCATTTGATAATGAATATTAATTTTGTCTCAATCAAATATATACAAATTTGTTAATGAATACAAACTGATATATAACAATGTAAAATTATAAAAATAGTAATGCAAGCAAATGTATATCTATTTATTAGATGAATACGGAAATGAATATCAATCTCGATGTAAATAAATGTATACACATTTCTTAGGTGAATACAGACTAATGTATACCAATTTTGGTTTAAACATATGCATACAAATTTGTTAGATAAATATGGGCCAATGTATAGCTATGTAAAATTAGAAAGATACTAATACAAATAAATTATACCAAATTTATTAAGGAATACAGATGAATGTATACCAATTTATATACAAATGTATACCAATCTATTTGATGCATACATATCAATGAATACCAATGCGTATACAAATTTGTTAAGTGAATATGGATTGAGTTTTTCATCATAACTTCTAGCAAATAGTTGGGGAAAATAATTTTCATATGGTGGACTTTAGGAATATCCATAGTCTTAATTAAATATTTTTTGCTAATTTTAAGGAGAGAGATAACTCTAAATAATTTTTTTGCTAATTTTAAGGGGAAATAATTGGAGGTTAGAAGAGCTAGATATCATACTCCCCCTCTGTCAACTTTTAATTGTCATGTTGTCCTTTTCTAAAGTCAATTTGACTAATTTTCAAAGTTAAATTAGATTACATTAATTTGATATTTTAAACAAAAAAAATTGAATATTCAAAAACTATATGAAAAGTACTATAAATTGCAATTTTTTGCATATCAATATGATAAAAAAAATACATTCTAAAATGTTAGTCAAAGTTTTTTATAGTTTGACTCTAAAAAAACGAAATCATGACAACTAAAAGTGGACCAAGACTGTATTAAATATCTTTTACTCAAAATTAATTTGAAGAGAAATGTGAGTTAATAAGAATTTCCTCTCCTATTTTTGTGCAAAATATACTTTGGCTAGTAACTATAAAATAAAATAAAAACACACCATAAAATGATAGTCAAAGTTTTTATAGTTTGACTTTAAAAGAAGGAAACCATGACAACTAAAAGTGGACCAAGACAATATTAAATATCTTTTACTCAAAAATAATTTGAAGAGATATGTGAGTTAATAAGAATTTCCTCCCAAAATATACTTTGACTAATAGCTATAAATTACTTTTGAATTCTATTTGCTAAATAATTATTTGGCAAATATATATCAATTCAATCTATGGATTGCATATACAAGTCAAATCCTTGTTAAATACTTTTAGACTTGTGTTTTGTCCTCTAACTCTCATTTCACTCTATATATAGTAGAATTCACAAATCAACTTCTTTCAAGATTTTGATCATGGCTACTTTGAGGGTACTCATGTTTCCATGGTTGGCTTATGGACACATTTCTCCATTTCTAAACATAGCCAAGCAACTCGCAGACAGAGGATTCTTGATTTACCTCTGTTCTACGCTAATCAATCTCGAATCCATCATCAAGAAAATCCCTGAAAAATACTCTGAATCAATTCATTTTGTCGAACTTCACTTACCTGAATTGCCTGAACTTCCTCCTCATTACCATACTACCAATGGTCTCCCACCCATCTCAATCACACCCTTCATAAGGCCCTGAAAATGTCCAAACCAAACTTCTCCAAAATCTTGCAAAATCTGAAACCTGATTTGGTGATTTACGACATATTGCAGTCGTGGGCTGAACATGTTGTAAATGAACACAACATTCCAGCAGTCAAGATCCTAACTTCGGGTGCAGCTCTGTTTTCGTATTTTTTCAACTTTCTAAAGAATCCAGGGGTTGAATTCTATTTCCCTGCTATTTATCTCCCGAAAGTTGAGCAAGTAAAGATGAGAGAAATGTTCGAGAAAGAACCTAATGAAGAGGATCGTCTAGCTGAGGGAAATATGCAAATCATGTTGATGTGTACGTCTAGAACTATCGAGGCCAAATACTTAGATTATTGCACTGAATTGAGCAATTGGAAAGTTATTCCAGTTGGTCCACCATTCCAAGATTCGATCACTAATGATGCTGACGACATGGAGCTCATGGATTGGTTAGGAACAAAAGATGAGAATTCAACTGTTTTTGTCTGCTTTGGAAGTGAGTATTTCTTGTCAAGAGAAGATATGGAAGAAGTAGATTTCGGGCTGGAGTTAAGCAATGTTAATTTCATATGGGTTGCAAG
>NW_006239277.1:638785-640234 GCF_000226075.1 Solanum tuberosum | reverse complement strand
TTTACAATAGAAACTGGGACAGAATTTTTGAGAGGGACTCAAAAATTCTCGAGGAAAAGATCTTTCCAACAAAGTCAAGACTAAAGTCACTTTGAGATTCGCAACTGGGACAGAATTTTTGAGAATATCTAAAAAATTCCGTGATTTGCTCACCAATGACTGAAGACAAACCAAGACAGTTAATTGGGACAGAAATTTTGAGATGGCCTCAAAATTTCAACCGGGTCTATCAGCAATTTAGAACAACTTTGAATACTTCCCAACAAGTAATCAGATAGATCCCAAAATATCAACTCCAAATGGCGTCCACTAAGCTTGGCGTGACATGACACTTGGCAGTGACATTTTCCAAATGCTACTTTTTGAAAATCTATTTTTCTTAAAACTTTTCCTACATGTTTCAATTATTTTTACATAAAAATGTTTTGTCTTATCTATCAAGAAGTGGGAGATCGGAGAAATCAACCGGAGATAGCAAGACAAGGAGCAGACAACCGAAGAGATCAACACAGATCAGTTCGTTTTGTAAAAAACTAATAATTTTTCTGTGGATGCAGGTCTATAGGTTTGCCTCAAGATCGGCATATTCTTCCATTCAATGAATATGTAGAAGTCAAAAGGGCGAAGAGCTCCCCAAATTGACAACTTTTCTATGGATGCAGGAAATATTTCATGCTTCTTATGCCAAGAATTGAGAATATGAGTAGCATTAATTTATTCAAATTTTCAGCAAGACAAGGTTCATAACGAACATGCAATTATGTTCGGAGATGGGACAAATGAAAACCTTGAAGAGAGAAATATTATTATTTTCCAGCAACTAAAAGATACCTGGAAAATACTTATCTGCATTATATTATCAGATATGATAATATTCTTACCCTGAAGGTTATTTATATTGTATTGTCGAATGAGACGATACCACTACCCGGAGAGTCATTTATATCGTATTGTCAAATGAGATGATACCACTACTCCGAGGGTCATTTTTCTTTATAATGTCAATTGAGGCGATATCACTACCCGGAGAGTCAGTTATATTGTGTTGGCAAAAGAGATGATACCACTACTCTGAGGGTCATTTTTACTTATATTGTCGACTTAGACGATACCGCCGTCCAAGAGATACCCAGAAGATCACCTATGTTGCTGGGTGAACCATCATCTTCGCTCGGTACCAGGGATGACATCATCAAAAGAGAAGATTCATGCATTGCAAGGGAAAAGATTCATGCATCGCAGGAAAAGATTCATACATTGCGAGAGAAAGCTTCATGCATCGCGAGAAAAAGATTCATGCATCGCAAGAGAAGATTCATGCATCGCGGGAAAAGATTCATGTATCGCGAAAAAAAGAAAAGAAAAAAAAGATCAATGCATCGCAAGAGAAGAGTCATGCATCGCAGAGAAAAGAAGTCATGCATCGCGGGAAAGAGATTTATACATAGC
>NW_006239277.1:623959-638545 GCF_000226075.1 Solanum tuberosum | reverse complement strand
ATATATAGCAAGAAGAAGAAACCATGCATAGCAAGAAAAAATGTCATGCGTCACGGGAAAGAGATTAATGCATTGTAAGAGAAGATTCATGCATCGCGAAAAGAGATTCATACATCCCGAGAGAAAGGTTTACCTATCACAAGAAGATCAACATCGACTGCATTATTTTCTTTGCAAAAACGACATCAAGAGAATTGTCAACTTATTACATCAACCTATTTTACTACTTTGACATCAAAAGAAGAGTACATTGAAGATTATATGCAAATATAAGACACAAGCTTTATTTGCTTTACGTCAAACCCGATGGGGTTGACGTCAAATTTTCAAGGAGAACACTTAAGTGTCAACATGGTAAAAGACACTGTCTCCCATTTGAATTGCATTTTTTATGCTAATGAGTTTTATCTCAGTCTTTGTCGAGAGCATTCGAAAGGATGAATTCTCCAAAACAAACCACAGGTGCGGACGACATCAAAAGGGATGCAGCACAACGTGGAACTTTTTCTTAGCAGCGAACTGGGACATAGTCCAAAGAGGAATGCCAAACTCTTAGGACGCGAGCAGAGGAGCGACTTTCACCACAATCAAACCACACCCCTATCAGAAGGCATGTGGGTTTTTCTTAGATTTATCAGTTCCTATTTTGCATTCAGGAAATTTTGGGTTCACCGAAAGCATTTTTCCAATCTGAATGACGATGCACCAAGAGCTTTGAAAAGTATGTCCGTGTAAGTTCTTACTTATGGATGTGAAGAGCTCCACATTCATGGCTAAGAGGTTGCAAGCCTTCTTTTCATACTCGACTTACTTTGTCATTTTCCAGAACCAAAGGTGATCTAGCATAATAGATTTCCTTTCCAATCGATCGAGTCGAACTACAAGCAGCCTGATTTCCTAAGTTGAGGATATGTAGGCGGGATCGATGTTGAAACTCGGCTGTGTTCCAACCTTCACTTTTAAATCTAATTCTCAAGCATTTCGATACCTCCATAATTTGATCTCGGGATGACTTTGAATTCTTTCAGAATCGTGCGTTAAATCAAGCGTATCGAACTACAAGTGGCCTGAACTATCATATAGCCTGAGATATGTAGGAAACCCATTTTTCGGGGTTCGGCCATAACTCCTAAGTCCGTGCCAAATCCCTTTCCACAAAAGGCGAATATGTGGTCGGTCAAAATTGGAATGGTCAATTTCATTTTCCTCGGATTTCTTGCGGTTATTTAGTTTAAATTAATTAATAGCTTATATTTTGAGTTAATTAGTTTATAATTAAGTTAATTATTGTATAACTATGTGCCTAATTAGTATATTTTATGAATGTTCGAAAATTGTCTCAAGAAGATTTTAGCTTTATTTAAATATTTGGTTATTTAGTTTAAATTAATTAATAGCTTATATTTTGAGTTAATTAGTTTATAATTAAGTTAATTATTTTATTTCGTTAAGATTAAGAAGCTCGTTGATTAATTAATATCAATTTGTCTTATTTAATTACTAGCCGACCCTACCCCTATTTATTTATTTATTTTACAACTAATACCCTGCTCATACATTTACAATACTCTACTCCACCAGCAACCCAAATAACCCCAATAAAATAATAATAATAATAATACAACACCTACAACAATACCCACAAGACCATCAAATACGTACAACAATAATTCCAATCGGCCCCACATTCCCCCACAATACCAAGAAAATCCATTTCAACAATACTCAGCAATACATACAGCAACAACACCGATACAGACCCCACCCCTGCATCCTCATTTTCTTCCTTCAAACCCAGAAATGAGCAGCAAGTCGGATGCCAATTTCGTGAGTCCAAACAGCTCCGAAATTCCGTCAAAACACATGGAAAGCAGTGAGGAACGCGTAACAGCATAAGGTAGCATTATTCCTTGTCTTCTTTCGCCCAACGTCCCTCTCTGTTTGGTACGATTCGCAGCAGCAGTAGCAGCAGCACGCAACTGTCCCACTTCCTCTTTCGGAATGGGACGAAATTTGCAAGAAAAGGGTGTTTCCCTATTTTGGTGTAAGTTTTTGGAAGATTTGAATTTCGAATTTGGGTCCTTTCCATGGGAATCTTCATCTTTTCCCCCCCAAATTCTACCCTAAAAATCTCCTATATATTTCTCCTCTTAGTCACTGTGAGGGGGGGATTCTTTTTTTTGGGGTTTATTTTTGGCTTCCACTGATAAAAAGAAATAGCTTAAAAGAGAATATATAAACTGAAATATAGAGAAAACAGACGAAAAAGTAGAGAAGACAACTGATTTGAACTCCGATTTTTATTCGATCAAAAGCTTCTCGAAAGCTCTTTGTTGTGGTGGTGGAAATCTTTTCAACTCGTCGTCTCAGTTCCGCTGCTCCTAAGAAGGTAATACTTCCGTTTTCCCTTTCATTGTCGTTCTCTTTATATTACAAATTCCATTTCGTGTTATGCATAATTTCTTCGCCCAGTGTAGTAGTTTATTTGTTCATGTGTGTTTGTTTGAAATGTTTTCTCTTGTGCCTATTGTTCAGTCCAGATCCACAGAGTAGTGCTCTTTTGTTCATATGTTAACTATTGCATATTTTTCGACTACTGGTTTTACAAAAAAAAAAATCGTATAAACATCTGAAAAATTGCTTGTTCTAGTCTTGTGATTAGGAGCGTTTGCTTTGTGATAAGTGTTAGACTTCCCAAATGTCTGGCATCTGTCCTATTAGCTTTTCCTGTTATTTGTAATGTTCGTGGTAGGCTGTGTGGTCGGATAGCCATGGTTTCATAGGTCTATATTTTCATACTTGTTACCTATTTTGTCCCCTGCTTTTCTAATTTAAAGAGTTAAAATCTTTCATTTGTATTTAGTGTGAGTGTTGTTTTGACACGATTTTGTTATCAATCACTTGTTCATGATTAATTAGCTCAAATATGCTTACTGCTATGAGGTCTTGTTTCACTTCAATTTCAACTACTGAGAATAATGATTCAACAGTATAGAACTCGACTCGATTTGATATGGTTTGTTTTATTAAAGTTTAGTTCCAGTAATTAAGCCTTAAGATCCCATTTGTCCTTAGATTTTTGTTAACTATATGTTATTTTGCTATTTTATGATCAAAGCTTAAATAATCTTAATCCCATTTTTGTGCTTGCCGGTTCATTTGATTATTTTGATAACTTGTTTGAGGGTCATTTAAGCCATGATCCATATCCTAACACTTTAAATCCCTGTAGTAAATTGATATGGCTGCAAATTAGATGCTAATGATTTCTAATTATTTCCCTATGCATGAACCGGTTCAAATCGAGTCCATTGGACTCTTCCTTTCACCCTTGTCGAGTCAAAACCTGACTTCCTTCCTTCTCGAGTCATCCAAATCAATTGGAAGCTGCTGTGTGGTGAATAAGAAGCTGGTGAACAGGTCTTGGGAGGCAAAATGCAGGTGGAATGTGGAAATATAAGTCCCCAAAGTCCAGAAAACGAGTTGTATACACAATGTATACACTGGTATACATATCTAAAATACCACAAAATCAGAAATACAGGTTGCAGGGGTTGAAAAGGAGTGCATACATTTGGAATACGGCCCGATATACACAAAAACGAGCCTAAATACGGCCCATATACAGTGGTATACGCTAAACGTATACACAGAGTTTCAAGTGCAAAAAGGGGCGAAAATGGGCCCAAATTTGACATTTCCTCTCCCTTATATTTATGTTTTATTTATTGTATTGACTAACTCTTTTGTGTTTGGTTATTACTTAATTAAATCCCCCAAGAGAAATTATTTCTTCTTTTCTTACGCTTAATTTAAATATATTTATATTTTTCACTTATCACTTAGTTTTACTTATATTCTTTAGTTTGACTTGCACTTTATGAAATACTTCCCTTTTAGTTCACTCCCCCTCAAGATAATAAATAATAATAATAATAGTAATTTTATATTTATATTTCATACTTAGTTTTATTTTCATTGTTAGTCCGGTCAACACTTGAGGTTATTCCCTTCACAAGATTTCCTTTAGTTATCCCCCTTAATAATAATAATAAAATAATAATAATAATTATAATAAAGTGAGCCTTTTACTTAGTTATTATTTTCAAAATTGATCAATGTCATTTTAGTCAAATCGCCGGTCAACCGCAAGTTAGCGGGCATTCCGAGGGCCTAACACCTTCTCAGAATGTACATTGAACTTCGAACCCTTTTATTTTCAATTGAATTTATCTGTTTAAATCTTTTGAAAACCTTATAGTTTTTTTCTTGATTTTTCACTAAAAATTAAGTGGCGACTCTGTCCTTTTGGAAACCCGATTTCTCTTAAATCATAAGTTTAATCGGCTTTTCGAAAACTCAGTCATTTTCCCTTTATCTATATTTTTAAGTAAAACATTATGTATAAACATGAAACAATTAGTAGGTTAAACTAATGATTAGGGGACTCAATAGTATGAGCAAATTATTGTTATAGGGATTAAGATTATTCCTAGGTTGCATTTCTCGTAATTTAAATTTTGTTGAGGCTACAATTTTAGTAAAGTTCCAAAGTACCATTCATAAGGATAATTTAATAAAATAAACACATAATTATTAGTATCTCTTAAGAGAAATACAAAATACAAAATGGATATAACTAACTACAATTAATTATCTTTATTTTTGGTACATTAACAAAACAAAGATTTTAAAATCGTTCATAAGCAACACAACTTAAGGACGAATATCAAAGCTTCTTTCATTAAGGTCATTTGTACCCTTATAGGACTCGTTCAATATGGAGGTGGGGGAGGAAATAATGTTGACCTAGCTCGTTGGCCAGTTATTGGCCCACCCTTTGGTGGTGGTGGTGGAGGTGGCATAGGTCTCCGCCGAGCTGAAACAGCCAGCAGTGGCCATATTCCTATATCTATAGAGGCTTTGTGTATACATCTATTGTGAAAAATGGACATTTGATCTTGTATAACTAGTGATGCGATGATAAAAGTTAAAATAATCTTCATTTCTTTAAGTTAAAATAAAGTTTCTTCTCTTCTTATTATTTTGGTTAGAATTTATAGGAATATGATTTGTTAGGAGGCCTTGAATTAGTAAAAATAAATGAGAAAATAAATATTATAGAAATTTTAAAGTTGAAAATATTTTTTAAAAACAAACTTAAATTTTTTTTTGGGGGCTAGTAATGGGGTGGGTGGGTCGAGGGTAGGGTGAAAAAAATGAAATTTTGAAGTTGAAAATGTTTTTTAAAAACAAACTTAAATTTTTTTTTGGGGGCTAGTAATGGGGTGGGTGGGTCGAGGGTAGGGTGAAAAAAATGAAATTTTGAAGTTGAAAATGTTTTTTAAAAACAAACTTAAATTTTTTTTTGGGGGCTAGTAATGGGGTGGGTGGGTCGAGGGTAGGGTGAAAAAAATGAAATTTTGAAGTTGAAAATGTTTTTTAAAAACAAACTTAAATTTTTTTTTGGGGGCTAGTAATGGGGTGGGTGGGTCGAGGGTAGGGTGAAAAAAATGAAATTTTGAAGTTGAAAATGTTTTTTAAAAACAAACTTAAATTTTTTTTTGGGGGCTAGTAATGGGGTGGGTGGGTCGAGGGTAGGGTGAAAAAAATGAAAGGGGGGGTGGTTGGGGGGCTGGTTTGAGGGTAGGGATAAAATAAATTGATTTTTTCAACAAAAAAGTAATTGTAATTTGAAGTTGGAAAATATTTTCCTTAAGTTTTGAAGGGAAGTCATTTTCCTTAAATTTGAGGAAAATGAGTTGATTTGGAAAACATTTTCCAAAACATTTAACCCAACCAAACATGAGAAAATTGAAAAACAGAATATGTTTTCCTTCATACCAAACACACCCTTAATATCCACTCATGGAGCATAAATTGGGATAGAAAAAAAAAATATTCTAAAGCGTGTCTAGCTAGGTCAAAAATCAACCCTTAAATTAATGGGTCTTTTTCCTCTTTATATTCACTCTTGGAGCATAAATTAGGATAGAAAAAAAAATTATTATGACTTATCATTCAATTTCTTATTTCAAATATCTTATTCTTATTTTTAAAAACTCTAAGATTATTTGTCTGAGTTCAGGATTAAAATTAAGAAATCTAAATTGTGTCACATAAATTAGGACAGAAAAAATATATTCTAAGGCGTGTCTAGCCAAGTCAAAATCAACCCTCACATTAATGGGTCCTTTTCCTCTTTAATATCCACTCTTGGAGCATAAATTGGGATAGAAAAAAAATATATTCTAAAGCGTGTCTAGCTAGGTAAAAAATAACCCTTAAATTAATGGGTCTTTTTCCTCTTTAATATTCACTCTTGGAGCATAAATTAGGATAGAAAAAAAAATTATTATGATTTATCATTCAACTTCTTATTTTAAATATCTTATTCTTATTTTTAAAAACTCTAAGATTCTTTGTCTGAATTCAGGATTAAAATTAAAAAATCTAAACTTCAAAATCTAAATTGTGTCACATAAATTAGGATAGAAAAAATAAGTCGGATGCAATGAAGTGGTTGGCATTAATTATGCTTGTTGAATTTAAAGTCTTTATTAGTCCTTGATCAGTAAGTAGGTCGTCCATTGGGGAAAAAAAAGATTATCTTATAACACATTTTAAAGGAAAATTATTCAAAACTATTAATGTGAATAAACAATCAATAAATTCATCACATGTAAATTGAAGGGCAAAGAAAAGATGTTACTTGAGGACTAAGAGAAAATTAAGCTAAGTAGGATGGTGATGGGGCATGTTGAAATTTTTTTGGGTGTAGTTGGTACGAAGGATTCCATTTTTTTATATTTGATTGGCATAAATATTTGGAAAATATTTATCAAATAAATATGTAAAGTAAGAAAATCATTTTCCTAAAACTCTCTTTCAAATCTATCCAGACGCCATAGGCCATCAATCGGCTCCCAATCCTGACTTGGGTTAGGTTAGGTCAGGTCTTGGGTCAGGACAAGGTTTTGGGCATGTGTTAATGGTGATTCGATATCATAATATTTGTGCAGATTGTATCTAAATGCTCTTGGGATAAAATATTGTCCTTGCTTATAAATTATAACCAAAGAAAATAAGTTAGAAAATTACTTATTTTCCGGAAAAATATTTGGTTTTGTGGAAAATATTTTCCTTCAAACCAAATACATGTTATTTGGTACGAAGGAAAATAATACTTTTCAACTTTTTCAAGTTTAATTGGTCAATATTTTTGAATTTCTTAAGAAAACAAATTTGTTAGTAATGATACAAATGACTTATCCTATTAAATTAGATAAAAGAAAAAACAAATTTCATGAACCGCATTACACATTAGTTATTGACTCATCCCACCACTCCCACTCTTTATTGATCCATCCGTACTCCAATTGTATTTGTCTAAATTATATAAAATATTTTTATTTGAACTATCTTCATTGATTATTGATTTGTGTAAAACACCACATCTTTGAGTTTGGCATTCCAAACTATTACATGATCATTGAGTAGAGACAATTCTAAATTGTTCTGCTAAGTTAAACCAAAATTTAAAAGGCACAACTTAGATCCCAAAAACTTTATTGGAGGGGCCTCATTTATCCACAGGCCTTTATTTGGATAGCAAAAGAGTTGAAAATTAATTTTTAAAAAAACACTTATTTTCCCTAAAAACATCTTTCGACAAAAATACTTTACTTTATAGCAAACTCACATTGTAAATTGCACCAAGGCCATCTTAAAAATCCTTTGGCCAAAAAAATTGGCCAGAATTTGGCCAGAATGGTATTTTACCTTTTTGAACATTTTTACCCTTTGAACTTTAATACATTTTAACTAAAAACTGAAAAAAAGATCAGTTTATTTTAAAATAAAAAAGATATTATAATTTTTTTAAATTTCTAACCAAATTCTGGCTAAATTTTCTAGCCATTTAGCATTACCCAATTATTTTATTGCAAATCTCATATTCTTGACTTATGCATTCAGATAGGAATTTCCAAAATTTCTTTGATGTTTACTTTTTCAACATTTTGACTTATCAAATTCATGCCCCCTACCAAGCCATACACACTATAAATTCTAACAAATGGAAGAAAAAAAAATACAACCCATCCTAAAATCTCCAACAATAATAGTGAATTTAAGAAGAAAAATGAGGATGATAGAAATTTATATCTTAGCATTTCTTATTATACAAGAAGCGGTTATTTTTCAAAATAGCTTTACAGAAAAAGACTCTTTAGATTTAGGAATATTGTGGCCAATGGGGAGGCCGCGGATAAGTCATATTTTAGTGCATCTCTTGCACCTAAGTTGTTGGTGTAAGTGATGCGTGCGTGTGTGTATATATATATATATATATATATATATATATGCTCAATAATTGAAAAAGTAAAAATTCATATAGTGGGCCTCAATATGTTTGCGATTAAGGTATAGTTATATTGTAATAATGTAATTTATTTATTGCTCCACTAAATGAAATATTATATTCATGTGTAGTTCTTATCCTGATAATGAAGTTTTTTTTCTCTCACTTTTGGTCTTGATCATTTATTATTTTATAGGTTTAGTAGCATCATATATTTTGATTTCTCCTTTCTTGTGCTAAATGAACTTTATTTGAAGTTTGAATTTGAAAGCATGAAATTTGAACTTCAGATTTGAGGTCTCAAATATGATTTTGAAGAGGATAAATTTTATAATAATATATATGAATTTTGATTGAGTTTTAAATAAAGATTGTTTAAACAGTTATTTGTGCACTTACCTATATAATTTAATATCATTCTTTTATTTCATCCATCAATATTTAGGTCAAGTCACTATTTTTTTTTCAGGTTATAAACAATTAACATACATTCAATTAATTCCAACAACGAATACCTTAAATGAGGAATAACCCAATAGGTTGTCCATACAAGCGATGGAAGATGTAGTTTTATAGTATTTAACCATCATATTCTTTTAGTGAAATGTTATTAAGGACATCTTTTACATATTTAACCCATTTCAAATGAATCGGGTCAAGAATTGGGTCCGATCTAGAATGAGTGGGTCCTCAATAAATCAAAATATTGATTTAAAATTTTAAATATTTTTTTCTAAAAATATAGAGTTGTCACAACATCAATAGATACGAAAATTTATATTTCTGATTAAAATAATCATAAAAGTTAACTAGGCAAAGTTGGATAATCATGAAATGATTTTAGAAAGACAAAACAAAATTAAGTGACTTTCAAGGTCAATTACAACCGACCATTCCTAGTTTCATGTGAAGTCTTTTGTCGAAAATGGAAAGATTTTTATTAAGCAATTGGATGGACAACTTTTAAGATTAGTCTTTCTTTTAACAGAAAATTATGCAGAATAGCAAATATTTACCCTATATTAGGTGCTATAGTTATAGTTTAAGAAATTTGTAATTTGCGGCTACAGTTTCCCCAATTCTTGCTATTCACGTGTTTTGTATTATTCGCCTGATTGTATAATTTGTCTGATTTGTATAAATTCAGAATTTGTATAATTCGGTTCCTAATTGTATAAATTCAAAATTTTGTATAGATTTATCCTAGCTATTTGTACACAATTAATGAAAAATCATAATAAATTACCTTGTTTGTATATTGACAAGAGAAATATACAAACGAAGTTCTGAAAAATATGTATAAATATAGAATTTGTATATACTTACCCTATTTATATATTCGCAAGCGAAATATACAAACTGACAGAAATATACAAATCGCAACCTTCATAGCAAACGAATTAGAGCGCAATTATCGATATAAAACATTATCCTATTTGTAAAATTCTCTTTCTTTTAACACAACATTTGTTCACCATATTGCCAATTGCAATTAATCCTTGTTCCCTAAGATGAGAGTCTTAAGTTTGGGCCAACTAATAAATCAGACCAATGATGAGATATTGGGCTGGGCCATTAAATGCATTATATCTGAGCCCAGTCCAAGTAGGACCAGTAAACATTATTGGGAGATAAAGAGGATCATTTCGCGCTGTCATTTAACTTTTAATCCCGTGAAAAAATAGTTGTCACGTTAAAAATTAATGCTCTATTATCGACGGATCATCATAAAACTTATTTTTCCACAATACATGAATGGACTTGCCACAAGTCGTAGCGAATCACCAGAATTTTAGTATAAATTGTATCGTAACTTTTGAATATATGAGACCTTTTTGAACGAACAAACAAAAAAGCTATTTTTACTAGATATGAAATCATGATGAATAGGGCATATATTCACCTTTCTCATAGCCATAGTCTTTCTTTCGAAGCTATTTTCATTTGCCTCGAGGCATCAAGAACCCTCCAAGAATTTTTTTTGGTTTTTTTCACTTCATTGACCGTTAAACGACATTCTTAATTTTTTTTTTCATGCTTCATGTATGTCATGATTTAGTTATAGGATTATCTTTTTCTATTTTTCTTCCTAGCAGGAAAAGAGAAATAAATAAATAATTTGTTCCATTGTAGCTACTGCTAATAATCTAAAAAGTTTATGTTATGAATCAGCCCAGCCCACTATAGAGATATTGGGCCTAGAATAAGTAACACGGCCAGGCCTCCACAAAAAGGTTAATCTAGGATTAATTCTTTCTTTTTCGACTTTTTATTTGATATTCAATATTCGTGGGCGAGGGACGCCGTAGTTATATGGAAACAAGGGAGTTATAAGAAAAGTTACATTGTAAGTTCAAGGTTAAAATTAATTTTATATATATATATATATATATATTAGATGTTCAATCCTCTTGACTTCTTCATTTATTTAATTCTTCATATTTTGAACTTCTTAATGAATCATGTGTTTACTTCTTAATATTTTAAATCCTCTTAATTAAAATTCTGACTCCACCACTGATTAAATTCTATACTAATATAGATTTGTGCCGCATACGGCCTATTTGAAGGGAAGAACTCCCTTGTGACACTTTTTCAATACTCAAAATTCAAACCTTGAACTTAAACCTCTAATCAAGGGTGGAAAATATTACTACATGGTTAAAATTATATTTTATGTATATAGTAGATGTCGAACCCCCTTTGATTAGGTCGCGTGTTTACTTTTTCAGATTTTGAACCCCTTTATTAAAAATCCTAACTCCTCCACTACCTCTAATTAAAAAAAAAGGATCATATCAATCTCACCCTAACCCTAATTGGTATGTATAACATGAGCAAGTCAAAGGAGTATTAGGTAGGCAAAGTGCCTAACACCTTTCAAAGAAGTTGAATTTCTGCCTATAATATGCTCTACACATCATTCATCACATTAAATAATTAAAGTGAAAGAACAAAGCACATGAAATGCTACCACATGCAAACTAATTAACCTACAACTACTTTATAAGCACTCTTACCTCTCTCTTTTTAAGAACCCTACTTGCTTATCCTTTTAGTCAAATGCCTTCTAGAAGAACTCAAAAGGTAATATACTCCTTGTTCGCTTTTACATGTCACGTTTCGCTTCTCGAGATTCAATTTACATAAACTTTAATCAGCATTTTAAGATGTATGCTCTCATCATACTATATAAGAACAATTACACCTTATATATTTTTCATATAATTCTCGAACACCAAAATGTAAGATTAAAATTAATTCGATTTAGTTTTGCTTCAAAAATTAATCAAATTGACTCCTACAAAGCAAAACATGAGAAGATTGGTCAATTTAATTTGTTAAGGAACATGTAAACTAAAAATGTGACATATAAAATAGTCCGGAGGGAATAAATTACATGTAGTAGAACTCCAAACTCAGACCAAATAAAAAAATGGTTCTTGGAACTACTAATGCCATCAATGACTAAACCTAAAAATTATGACCATTTAGAAGACAAGAAATTAAGGTTTCATAGAATATATGAAGCAAAGAGAGATTCAAAGAACCACTCACATGCCCACATGGGCTATACATAAAGTCAATTTACACAACTTCCACATAAGAGGGTGTTCTTGTAAATTACCAAATATTCAAGTCATTATCAGATAATTGCTACTCCCTCCATTTCACAAAGAATGACCTGGTTGGCACGGAGTTTAAGTAAATAAAAAAGACTTTTGAATCTTGTGGTCCTAAATTAAAGTTAAGTCAAATGTACAAAATTGCCCTTAATCTTGTGGTCTTAAACATGCCACGTGGAAAGCAAAAAGTAAATTGTTACCAAAAAAGGAAAGAGGTCATTCTTTTTTAAACTGACTAAAAAGGAAAGGAGGTCATTCTTTGTGAAACGGAGGAAGTAATTTTTTATAAAATTTTGGAGGAATATTTTTACGAAATCTTTAATTTTATTAAAAAATTAATAATTTTCTGATAATGAAACCCAACTTATTAAAATAATATTCCCTATTATCTTTCCTTAATTAAAGCTTTAATAATTATATACATACTATAATATATTTGAAAATTAAATCCTAGGTCAAATTATGACAAATAAGATGGCATTAAACACTTTTAATAATAAGTAAGTTAGAATATGAGAATGAGAGATAAAATATTTTATCCACACTAATGATACCCACTACCTCATCTCTAATACTATAATATACTTATCATATAATATAAAATATTTTACATTATTAACAAGACCATACTCTTAGGTCGGTGTGTTCACGTGTTAGTTTAGCTCTAATGCACGTATAATAGAACAAACACTAATTATTTATGCATAGCATACGTAAACTATACAACAACATAATAAATTTATTAATTTTCTTTTATCTATTTTGTTTGTTACACATATTATAAGTTTTATTAAGTTATTCTAATAAAATATCTCCATCAAGACCTAATTAGCGTAAATTGTGCAACCTAACTTTTTTTGGACTTTTCTGGAGACTCTTTATAATTAATAACTCTTTTAATGTTTGGTCTTCTTATGTAAGCTATATTTGCTTATCATTTTAGTCAAATGAGTGCCTTCTAGAAATACTCCGTAATGTCTTATTTGAGATGGAAGTGAATTTAAAATTGAAATTTATGAGTGTTTATAAGACTCACTACGAGTAATGTCATAAGTTATGAATTATTTGAGATGGAAGTGAATTTAAAATTTGAAATTCATGAGTGTTTATAAGACTCACCACGAGTAATGTCACAAGTTATTTTAGTTGGAAGTGAATTTAAAATTCGAAATTTATGAGCGTTTATAAAACTCACTACGAGTAATGTCATAAGTTATCAATTATTTTAGTTGGAAGTGAATTTAAAATTTGAAATTTATGAGTGTTTATAGTTTTGATTTAATATATAGTATTTTTTAACACCAATGTATAAATTTTGTTTCAAAATATTGAAAGATCAGATTGACAGTCAAATAAATTATTTGACTCTAGAAATTCAAATGATACAACATAAATTGGAACAAGGGAAATAATAACTTCATTAAAATCAAATATTATATACATATAAAAAAAATTACTGAATTTTTGTGAATATGTATGCATTACAACATGCTTGGATCCGCCATTAATTTAAAATGAATTTCTCTCATTTTATCTGAGGTAAAATCATAAAATAACTACTTTAGAACTATAATATTATTTTTTATGTTATATTTAAATAAAATAATAGTTATTTTGAATGAAGCACAGAGATTCCGAAAACTACTCACATGGGCACATCAAGACAACTTATAAAACTTCCAAATTAACTTATTTCTTTAATATATTTCTAAAAAAGAGGTAGTTGCATGAAGTACATTTGGCAAAGGGTCCATAGAGTCCTGCTCCAATGAGTATAATTTACTCGTTATTTACATCAAATTATATAAATTTATTATAATTAAAAAATTTACTATAAAAATTAGAATACATTTTAATTAATTATGATAATTGCTAATTAAAAACTTACATATAAATATATATTATGTATTTATTAGTTTGATATAAATATATCATATGAGTAAATATCAATACAAGAAGACATGAAGCTAAAGTAAAGATCTAGAAAAGTTATATGGGTGTGATATTATATTTGAGAGATTTTTAATTAAGAACGAAGAGATATTTATTAAATATAAATATTAGTGGAGTACATATATTAAACTAAAAACCAAGATAGCTTATCAAAACTTGCCCCACTAATCTAGATTTCTCTTACTTGAATTAAAATAATGATAGCTCTATTTGACTAACCACATGGGATGCCTAGTGTTGCTATGTAACTAGTGTATGTGTTAATGTTTGAATTTTAACTATTTTTTGTTTTTATTTTCAAATAATCAAAACTGAGATATTGTGTTGTTTGAATTTTTTTAAATTACTAGTGTATGTGTTATTGTTTGATATGTCATTAGTTTTCACTCGATCTGTAATACTTGTTGTAGAGTTAGACTAATTTAAATCTGAGACATAAATCTCATTTTGAATGTAAGCTCTTCCCTTTCCACTTTTAAAAATATGAAATTATCTATGAGTACACTGTGTCACTAAATAAAATTAGTATCATATTTTGTTGTTTAAATATAGATTTTGTTGATCGCTAGTGATCAACATAAATTTTATTCTGAAAATAGAATCGAGAATCTTATTAAGAATAAGGACCGAGAAATGCTTACAACC
>NW_006239277.1:619945-623347 GCF_000226075.1 Solanum tuberosum | reverse complement strand
AAATTACCCGCCCCCCCCCCCCCCCCCCCAAAACTTTTGACATTACTATATTTCTGCATATTTGGCATCATGGGTTTGGTTGAAATTTGAATACCTTAATTAATAACTAAGAAATAATTGAATACCTTAATAACTAAGAAAATGCCAACAAATATACTAACTAGGCAAGTAGACAAGTAATTTTCATCTAATATAAATTTTACACATCTAATAAAAGTCACCAACTTTACTTTGGTGTACTTGTTGGTGACTTCAAATAATTTTGTTTTAAACTTAGACATGCATTTTGCCTTTCATAAATTTAATCTTGAGTCAAATTATATTATATAAATTAAACAATAAATTAAAAAGGGCTTAGTTTTGATTTTTTTTCACTTTCGAAGCTTTATCTTATACTTTTCATCAGAATTTATTCTCTTGTCTTATTCTGAAATCCATACATACGTACAAAGTCAAATAAGAATTTTTCTTATTTGCATGTGGATATGCTAATTATTGTACGAATAACTTTATCCTAAACAAATTGTGTCCAAGCTTAAATGTCCATTCGATAAAATATTGAGACGCGGAATATATATCATATGACAAAATAACATCACAAATATCTAAATCTCTTGGTTCTTGATGTAACAAATTAGGTCCATTTATTGGAAAAATTGGGACCATAATACTATTTTTTATCATGTGTTTGGTCCTTGCATTGTACCTCACAAGTGTTATTTGTGCACCACTAAAAATTGTGGTAGGTGATAAAGTAGTTTTATATTCTAAACAATAAATTTTTAATTAGAGTTTTGAAAATATTTTTTTTTGATAAAAAGTATTGTGTTTCAAAAATGAAACTTTTCTACAAGAATATAAGTTAGCCAAGTCCTAAAATAAGTATTGAATATCAGATAAAAAAGAGAAATTTAATTCTACAACTCTTTACATAATAAGTATTGAATATCAGATAAAAAAGAGAAATTGAATTCTACATTCTTTACATAGTTTTCAAGTAAATGATAATAAGAGATTATTTTCACGATTAAAAACAAAAAAGTTTATTGTTATTTGTGTCATTGTTTTGTCAATTTATTTGGGGCGGTCAGTGCTTAAAGTAGTACGTACACTAATTTGCCTGACTTCCACGTCTTCAAACATTCACATTTTTTTCTTACAAAAGAAAGTGTAATTAAGGAAATTAAAAAGAACTTTTGTTTTATGTCAAGAAAATCTGCGGTTGATATTTTTTGAGTGCGTATTAAATAAATCATGAACTCTACTTTTATGTAATAGTTTGTAAATAACATAAGAGAAATAAATAAACTCGATTTAAAAGATCAATTTCCAGCAATCACAAACAAAAAGTTTCAAACTTGAGAAATCAATTATGAAAGTCGAAGTCAAATTATTTGAGCCACCTTTATAACAAATTATGTTCTACATGTGTGTATTTAATCTGACTAGCTTAAATTTTGCAACCTAATTTTGTTGGACTATTCTAGTGACTCATTTCATCTACCTAGTACACTTGAGGAGATATGGAGAATATAACCAATATAGGTTGTGGTGTAGTGGTGAGATTGTTTCACTCTTAATAAGATGTTTTGGGTTTTGAGCCCTCAATATGAAAAAAAATCATGTTAGAAGCGTGATCCCCGAATGAGCCCCGTAGTGCGTAATTCGGTTTAGTCGGGGCTTTGGACACCGAATGGAAAACAAAAAAAAATGGAGAATATACCTAAATTCAGGATTTTGACCAACCCTAATATCTCCAAAAAGCCTCCTTGTGAAAGTTTGGTCACTCTTCTTTTAACTATGAGAAGAAAAATCATCAAAAATTATAATGTGACAGATAAAATTTAGAATTCGTCTATTTTCATTAAAATTATTGTGTTTAACCTAATCGAATGAATAAAATTTTGATGGGAGCACTTCTTCTTTTAATAAATCATACACATTATGAATCAGATTAATCAACTATTCAAAGCTGGTATGCGAAGCAACGAGTGGAAAAAAACCTTATAGAAGAAATTGATAATAATGTTGGTTGACTTGTGATTTTTCTATAAGCATATTATCAGAATATACTTTTATTATTTTCCTTTTAGGTTCTTCTTCTTTTTTCCTTGTTTATTTTTCTATAGTCAAATGAGAAGAAAATGCATTTCTAATTGAATTTCAAGCAAGAGAAAAAACAGTTTGAATCAATAACAAAGAAACATGAATATTTGACTAAAAAGAGAGAGTTTTTTAGGAATAATTTTACAAGTTTCCCTTTTAAAAAATAAGTTTTGCTAAATAAAATATCAAGAAAATTATTTATTATTTAAAATAAGATGCTACCTAGTAAAGAAAATTATCGAACAAGTCCCTTCGAGGATATCCGATAAAATTTGAACGATATATAGAAGATTAACATAATTTTAGCGCAAAGATAACACCCACAAATCAAAACGATACAGAGATTAACTTGACCTCTACGCAAGGATGGCATGCACAAATCGAGAAATGATAACTTTTTTAATTGTAGAACAAATTAACCTATCATCACTTATGCACCCTTGACTTGTAGGAATGATATATACTTTATAAGCAATTTGACAGCTCTTTTTCTTTTCTCTCTTATTGATTAATTAATAGATAAATATATATATATAACTTAATTCATTTTAGTCAAATGGGTCTCTTCTAGGAAATTTAAAGAAATATAAAAATGGGTCCTTGAAACACTACTAATTAAGTCATATATGAACCATCTAGAAGACACGCAACGTTTGAGTGAAGCAAAAAGATTTTGTGTTTGAAATAATAAACACAAAGTTCAATAAATAAATAAATAAATATATTAACTTAAACATACTATAATATTTGTGTAAATGTTTTAACATTTGAAACTTTGACTTATTACCGATGTACCAACACTGAAATCACTTGACATGTATAATATCATCATATTCAAATAAATATTTTAATAGATTTTACGTATGTTTAATATTCAAAATTTTGATTTTTTTCCCCTCAAATTCGAATTCAATCAAACTAATAGCATATTTAGTCAATCTTTAAACAGTTTCTTATTTTGAAAAAAAATAGTCTTTATACTTTTCGAGAATAACACTTCATATTGGGATAATCAATTTATAAATTATTTTCGCTAATATAAAAGTAGCAATTTATACTGTTTGACTAAGGTTTCAATAGTGCTTCTGAAAAAAAAAAACCTCTTATTACTATTCATAAACACTTTTTTATCTATAAAATTGACGAAACACCTCCATTTCTTAAATAAGTATATATATTTTTTCCAAAAAATATGCAATTTTAATTTTCTAAAAATTGGCCAATCAAGTTATAAAACACAAAAAGTAAAATGGAGGGAGTAATTAATCTTTTTTACCCCCCCCCCCCCCCCCCCCC
>NW_006239277.1:617442-619159 GCF_000226075.1 Solanum tuberosum | reverse complement strand
CCCCCCCCCCCCACCCTAATTTTCTTTTATATATTTTATTTATTTTTTTGAAAATGACTTAAAATCAAATCAAAAGTATCAAATTACAGTAGGGGAAATAAGATCTAAATGGAACAAAATATTGATCCCAAAAATAAAAAAATGGTGTTCATGTGGTCTATAATTAATGAGGGAACACACAAAGAAGATAGCTTATCAAATGTTCCAAAGGGCAATAAGTCCATGTTAGGTTTATAAATATCAATGTCATATTCTTCAAAATCAATTTGATACGTTACCCAACTGATCTTTTCTCGTTTGTTTTGACTTTTCATTCGATATCTAAAAAGATTATTTACTGTCTCGTTATAATCTTTAATGATACATAGTATTTTTTGAAGTGTGAAAATAACAACATAGTTATCGTTACGAGATAACTTATCAAAGTTACTCCCCCCACAACTCATTGATATACACATTATATACTTTTATGTATAGTGCTCATATCAATGATCAATTGACTAATTTATCTTAATTTGTGAATAAAAAATCGATAGCTCCATTTACCCTACCACATGGGGTTACAAGTTTAGGTGAGCTGTATACTAATAGCAACATGTGTTTGGTCCCCTTTTTTCTGATTTTTCGTTATCGTATTATTTGATATTGTTATCACTCTTTTCCTCGCAACTTCTTTACTGTCGTATTCTCTTCTAGCTAATTCATATTTTGAAATGTTTTTCTTGAGTTGAAGGTCAATGAAAACATCTTTTAAGCTTTCACAAGATAGTTTATGACTTTATGTACACACATTCTCTCTAAATTTTATTTATAAATTACACTGAATATATTATCATTATTTAATTTATACCATCACGATATTTGATTTTGAGGGCTTTAGGCAGCTTAGCCGACTTATTTTCATAAAATAATCATCACTACATAATTAATTAATTCCACATTTTACACATTCATTTTCTTGAGCAAATAGAAAGGTCGTCCCCAATTTTACTTTGAGTTTGTGTACTTGTTTGAGACGAGACGTATAGCTATGATACTATTTTAATATTTCTTTTATTTTTAATATGAAATTTTATTTATCGTCTCCGTTCTCAACTCGCACACCTAAACATTGTTTGTTAGTGGATGCGTGAATAATCCAGAACATGTTAGGTCCACATAATGGAAAATAAGAGGATTTTTGGGACCATAATTTCTTTTCACGTATATTATTTTTGGATTATTTATGCCAATATTAATTATTGTATTATCAATTTATTAAAGTACCGTACAATTATTTTTTCCAAGCCTCCACGTCTCAATTTTCTAACTCCTTTTTTTGACTCCATAAAACGTACGTTCATTATTCGTTTGTTGACATCTTTTTCACAAAAGAAAATGTAGCAAATAAAATAATATTCCATTCCGTTCCTTTTTAATTGTTATAGTTTTCTTTTTGAGAGTCAAATAATATGAAATTTGACTAATAAGATGTATTTTTTCATCGTATTGATATTAAAAAAATGGGCAAATTACAGAAATTACATACTTTTAAGGAAAAATTACAATCTATCCCTTAAAAGTTTATAATTACAGAAATCCCTCAAACGGATACAATAATATAAGCGTTGATACATTAATTTGATGCGCGAGATACAATAATATAAGCGCGGATACTTGCGCGAGATACAATAATATAAGCGATGATACATTAATCTGATGTGCGAAATACAATAAT
>NW_006239277.1:598849-617238 GCF_000226075.1 Solanum tuberosum | reverse complement strand
CACTTATATTATTGTATCTCGCGCATCAGATTAATGTATCAGAGCTATATAAGTACTGATACATGCGCGAGATACAATAATATAAGCGCTGATACATTAATCTGATGCGCGAGATACAATAATATAAACGATGATACAATCAGATTAATGTATCAGAGCTATATAAGTACTGATACATGCGCGAGATACAATAATATAAGCGCTGATACATTAATCTGATGCGCGAGATACAATAATATAAGTGTTGATACACTAATTTGATGCGCGAAAATGAGGGATTTTGGAGATTTGTAAAACTTATAGGGGATAATGGTAATAAGTAAACTAAAAGGTGGGATTTCTGTAATTTTTCCTAAAAAAATTGCGATTTATAATACTTTTTGTAGAATTTTTGAATATGTAAAATTTTATATTAAAATATCAAATAAATGTAATCTAATTTAACTTTATAAATTAGTCAAATTGACTCTCGAAAAATGTAACATGACAAGTAAAAAGGAACGAAAAGAGTAATAATAACAAAAAAGGAATAATCTTACATGTAAGGATTAAAGTAGCTTTAAAACTTGTATAAACATGGTTTAAGATTAAATTTATCAAGAAACGCCAATAGCAACAAATCCCATGTTTAAGGGAAACAACCTAGTTTAATTATATTAATTATACAAGTCAAAATTTTCTAGTAGTGTTATTTTTCTAAAAAAAATTATTTGCAATTTCATAAATAAATTTAAAAAAAAGAGTCCACCTTAATTCACGCCGTTCACAATATTGTATGGAATATGCATCAAATGAAGAGTGACACAATTGCTTACGTAGTCAAGTTTTTTTTTTTTTTTTGAGTTCTTACTTCGATTAAATTTGAATTCGCACATAACAGAATCCATTTTAAAAAGGTAACACTTTCAACAAGATTTTTCCATTATAATTCAAACTCGAGATATCTAACTAAATGTGAAGAAAATCAGGATTCTTGAACCATTACACCATTAAATTCAAATTCGAGATATCTAACTAAACGTG
This sequence comes from Solanum tuberosum, assembly GCF_000226075.1. NCBI lineage: Eukaryota > Viridiplantae > Streptophyta > Magnoliopsida > Solanales > Solanaceae > Solanum > Solanum tuberosum. The sequence goes on along the minus strand of NW_006239277.1, from coordinate 616,215 downwards.
AAGTAATCTCATACCATATTACTACCATTGATGTTGAATTATGTATTTGCTAACTAGTAGTGGTTCAAAAGATACCAAAAAAAAAAAGTCGAATCAAATTGTGTTCCAATCGATTTACAATTCCTACTAAATCTATATTTACTATATTTTGTGTATGTTCCAAATATATCACGTTTTTGAAATATAACTCTAAATTGTTTAGGATTTGTTATTTATTTATGTCTAGCTATGATTTGTTTATCTTAGTTTATATAAAAATATGTTTTCTAACCTACTTTAATTTGGAGAGAAATAAGAGAACTTGTAGTGAGATTCAATCTTTTTAAGTTTTTGAATAAAATATTTTATTTCAATATTCCTCTACGGCTCTACCATTAATATATAAATATAATTATTTTTAATTGACCGACTAAATACTCGCATATTTTATTTCACATAGTCAAGCGGATCCTTAAACGAGAAGCTTCTAAATATTACATCTCTCCTCCAAATAAAACGCACCTCCACTTATGCGAATATTCGCTTTTATTTTATTTCCATAAATACCCTTCCCTTAATTTTATATAAATACACCTTTTCCCTTAACAAAACCCCCAAAAAACCAAACAAAGCCTTAAAAAAAATGTTCCAAACCTTGAAAAACGAATTTCAAATTTGCGAAGAAATCGGCCGTGGTAGATTCGGTACCGTCTACCGCTGCTTTTCTCCGGCTACCGGAGAATCTTTCGCCTGTAAATCTATCGACAAAAACCTCCTCATTGATTCCACCGACCGTGAGTGTCTCGATAAAGAACCCAAAATTCTTCAACTCCTTTCCGGTAACCCCAACATTCTCCATCTTTACAAGGTTTATGAAGATGACGATTTCCTTCACATGGTAACCGATTTCTGCCCGAATAGTGATTTATACGAAAGGGTTTCATCTGGGTCGTTGTCAGAATCGGCAGCCGCGGCCATTCTGACTCAGTTGGTTTCTGCGATTAGCTATTGTCATCATATGGGTGTAGCTCATCGTGATATTAAGCCGGATAATGTGTTGTTTGATTCTGAGAATAGATTGAAGCTTGCTGATTTTGGATCTGCGGAGTGGTTTGCTGGTTGTGAAGGGAGGATGATGAGTGGGGTTGTGGGTACGCCGTATTATGTTGCGCCGGAGGTTTTAATGGGGAAAGAGTATAATGAGAAGGTTGATGTGTGGAGTGCCGGTGTTATTTTGTATATTATGCTTTCTGGGGTTCCTCCTTTTTATGGTGAAACGCCGACCGAGACTTTTCAAGCTGTTCTCAGAGGGAATTTGAGGTTTCCGACGAGGAATTTCAGGTCAGTTTCGTCTGAAGCGAAAGATTTGTTGAGGAAGATGATATGTAAGGATGTTTCCAGACGATTTTCAGCTGAACAAGTACTGAGTAAGTTAAATTTCTCTGATTTTCATTTAATTTCACTTTCCCCTGTTTTTTTTTTCTTCTGTAAAGTATCTCTGTTTTGTGAGTTGCTGATTTTGATGTTCTTTGTTATATACAGGACACCCATGGGTGATTAATGGAGGAGAAACAAGATCAATGGCTGATCTAAACTGAAGAAGAAGAAGATGATGATAACTGGTTTTTCCCTAACAACTCTATAAATACTACTGATAAGTTTTTGCTGTATATACACCAATGTCACCAGCTCCATGTGAAAAAGGAAGAAAATGAGGAGAAAGATAAGCTCTTTCTTGGTATGATATCAGTTCTACAACAAGGGGTTCCCTCTTTTAACTTTTTTTTCTCCTTTGAGATGTTGTTACTGTGTTGTGGAGAAGAATCTGAAGAGGATAATGAATCTCCTAAAAAAACAAGTTTTCTGGCTATGTAGAAATAGATGATTTTCCCACTTTTATGTGTTTTTTTGGTATATGAAAGGTTGTGGAAGAGAAGGAAGGATAAGTGTTTATCCTTCAAGTTTTGTTTTAGAGGAGCACTATGTATTATGTAATAAAGTTTGCTTCTTTTTTTGTAATCTTTGAGATATCTTCTATAATATTTGTGTCTTGAAGCACCATCTTTTGTTGATAGTTTGTTGTGGAATTGTATTTTCAGCATATCTTGATTATGTATTTCTGGTTTATTGATATGAATTATCGGAAACAGTTTCTTTACTTCTACAAAGGTAGAGGTAAAGTCTACGTACATCTATCTACCTTAGTCACCACTTGTGGGAGTGATTATACTGAGTATGATGTTGTTGTTGCCGCTTTACCAAGAGGTAAAGTTTGCGTATTACCCACCAAGAGTAAAGTTTGCATACATCCTACCTTACCTTGGTTATACTAATGGGAGGGATTATACTAAGAGCCTGTTTGGATGAACTTAAAAGTTGGTCAAATTTACAAGTCGTTTTTAGTTTTTGAAAGTGTTTGACAAAATTAAAAATAACTTAAAATAAGTTAAAAATCAAACGGGGTTTAAGTATGTTGTTGTTTTACTAATATGAATCTTGAATTGTTGATATTGGGTTTTAATCATTGATGAGGAAGTGTCCATACTCCATAGATTCTGCAATGTGTTTCTTGGGTTTGGAATATTAAGAAAGGAGTGTCTTTTTGACTTTTCAAAGAGGCATAATATTGCTTTTCTCTAAGTTGGATTCATCAAGAAAATGGGGGAAAAAAAAGCAAAAGACTTGAGGTAAAGTACAGTTGATTGTACTGATCCTTTAAGCACCTATCAAGAAAGGAATGGTGGATCTTGTAGTTTTTTGTTGATGTGTGGGTGGTGGTAATGCAATCTACAAAGATAAGGTGTATTTTGTATCTTATAGCATATGCTTTTTAGTTCATAAATATTGCCAATCTATTAGGTGTGGTACATATTCTTTTATTTGCTTCTCTCCAAGTGTCCTAATTTGATTAAACACAACAACAATAACATATCCCGTGAAATATTACAAGTGAGATTTGGTGTGAAGTTAGAGAAACACAACAACAATAACGTATCTCGTGAAATTTCACAAGTGAGATCTGGTGTGAAGTTAGAGAAACACAACAACAATAACATATCTCGTGAAATATCACAAAGTGAGATCTGGTGTGAAGTTAGAGAAACACATAAATTGAAACATAACAAAGTTGTTATGATGATAAGGTATCTCCTATGTATTAGGATAAGAAAATAAAAAGAGATTCCTTGTTATGTGAAATTCATGTTTTCTCCTATACCTTTATGTAATTTTTGATTAAGGAGGCATTAGTGCTTGTCCTTTAATTATGTTTATAGGAGCACTATGTGATAAAGTTTGTTGCTTTAACAATGCAATGGATATATAATAATGTGTTTGAAATCACAGATGCAATACTTTATATTAATAAATTGTTGAGCTATGTTTTTTTTCCTGCTTTATTGATGTGAATCTTATTTGTGTGCAACTTGTTGAAAGCTAATACTCCCTCCGTTTAAAAAAAAATAACTTCTTTTTCTTTTTAGTCTGTTTAAAAAAGAATGACCTCTTTCTTTTTTCGGTAATATTTTAATTTCAGTTTTTCACGTGACATGTTTAAAGCCACGAGATTGAAGGGCAATTTAGTACATTTGACATAACTTTAATTTAGGACCACAAAATTCAAAAGTCTTCTTTATTTTCTAAAATTTTGTGTCTAAGTCAAATCAGGTCACTCTTTGTGAAACGGAGGAGTAGTATGAAAGCATCTTATTGACTTTTATGCTTTATTCATGTGGAAGTGTCTAGCTATTTGTTTCTTAAGTTTGGGATTTTTTTGTTGCATATTATTAAAGCATATACGGAAATTTTTAGTATGTATGAGGTACTAGTACTAGTTGTATGAGAGGAATTATTTTATTATAGATATATTCTAATCCATGGACCCATTTTTTGTTTTTTTTCTTTGCCTTTAATTTCTATTTCATGCTCTTCTCTAATCTTTCCCTTCTTTTTTCTAATTTTATGTTTTTCTTAATTCTATATCCAGTTACTCCCCCAATTTTTTTCAGTATATAGATGATTTTTTTGTTTTGTTTGTTTTAACAAAAAATATTTTTTTTAAAAAATATTCTTATCATAACTACATAAGATATTAATAATTAACATAATTTTTTAAAATGTAATTAATAAGACTAATTTAGTAAAATGAATCTCTAATAAAATACAATTACATTTATATATAAAAGTTATAAAAGAATAGTGAAACACTTGTTATTAAACTAAACATTAAAGAATATTTGGCATTTGGCCATAGAATTTAATTTTTTTTTTTTTACTGTATTTGAAATACATGGAGCAAGAGTTGAAAATAAAATTATGTTTTATTTTAATAAAAAAATATTTGAAATAATATTCATATTTGAATGTACTTAAATATAATATCAAAAGTGAAAAATGAGTTTAAAAACGGATTATACTAACATGTTTTTCAAATTTGAAATATACCTTCCAATTGAAAAGTTGTATTTCAAATTTTCATGATCAAACATCAATTTTCAAATAAAGTAAAAATAATTTTTAGATAAATTCTAAAAGTAGAATTAAAAATGAAACGAAATATAAAGGTGAAATTTTTTAAAGTATTATAAATGAAAAATGAGAGAAAAAAATAGAAATAATTTTAGTGGTCAATTTTTATGACATAAGTGACCATTTAAATAATTAACTTGAACTTTTGTATGCTCATGCCTTTTTTATTTAATGATAAATATATATATTTTTTAAATTCAGTTAAAACAAATAAGTAAAAAAATTATTTTCATATGTACAAAATGAGAGAGTATTAAATTGGTTTCAAAATTAATTTAAGAAAAAGAAAACAGAAAATGAGAAAAAAGAGAAAGAGAAATAGGAGGCAAAGAAGAAAAACAAAGTGTAGGTCTCACGAGTTCAAATATAATAACAATAAAGTAATTCCTCATACAATCAGTGTAAGTATGCCTTATTCATAATAAAAATTTTCGTGTGGTGGAATGAATGAAATTTCTTAACCATCAACTAAAGGTTTTGTATTCAAATTTTAAGAGCCCTAGTCGACATAAATCTGAATTGGTTAGACTAGTCCAAAAATGTGCAAATATGATCAAAAGAAATAGTTAATAGTTTTATTGCATTTATATTATCTTTATTAGCAACAACAACAAAAAGGGAAATATATAAATGTACCATCAAATTTGATTTTAGCTGAAGTAAATATTCCAATTTTTAATACGCACATTATGACACCTCAACTCGTCTTCTTTGTGTCAATTGAACATTTTAACTTACAAAATAATCATCAAGACAATTTTAAAATTTATGTACGTCAACTTTGGTTGTTCATGAAAGTTCATGAAATATAGTAAAAACAAATTAGAGTATTTAATGGTTAGTTAAGACCAAATTAAAGTATCTAAATATACGCCTTCAAAATTAAAATAGTTATTTATCAGCTGAGATTAAATTTAAATATCTTTTTATGTCTTATATAAAAATATGAAATGTTTCTCCAAGTGTATATCAAATAGATATAAGATCAGCATATACTCCCTCTGTCCCAATTTATGCGACACATTTCGTTTTTCGAGAGTCAAATAATTTAAGTTTGACCGACAATTTACGCATGGAATCTTCAAAAAATTTGAAATGAAATTTATATATTTATAAACTACGTAAAAAGCACTATAAGTCATAATAATTGACAATTCAAAATATTTAAAAAATGTATACAAAATTTATGATCAAAGATAGAGTTGTTTGAATCTCGTAATCCAAAAAGTGTCACATAAATTGAGACGGAGGAATTACTTTTCTGAAATATTGTTTTTATTTTTCTTTTGTAACCTAATACACTTGTTCATCATCCATACACAATCTTGAGAACAAGGTAGTTACAATTAATTAATTATGAAAAAATGGAACAGGTCACAAGAAGTTTGTAGGTGATGTGACAATTTAATTGATTAATAAATGAAAGGGGGGCAGAACTGCCAGACATCACAACCAAAGACCCATGTGATAAGTCAAGTGGCCAATTATTTCATTTTCCAACTTTCAATAAGTTAGAAAAATTGCAAGAGATAAAGACATATTGCATAGATCAGTGAGTAAACCTATCAAATGGAACCATGTAGGGAATGGGAATCCATAGTAGTTATAAATGTACCTTTTGATTTGGAATGACACAAGTATCCTGGACTATAATCAAATTTTAGATATATACTTTAATTAAACTAAAGTCCTGTTATTATTCTGAATCCATTTTTTTTGTAATTTTGAACACCTTTTTTGCTTACGTGGCATTCAAATATCTTTCATGCGCCTCAACTGATCGAGTGGAGTCACGGAGTGTGCCATGTAAACCAAAAGATGTATAAAATTACAAAAAAAAAAAAGAATTCACAGGGGTAATAAGACCTTAGTTTAGTTAAAATGTGTTTCTGAAATTTTGGTCATAATTTTTTGAGTAGTTTTTTACCCTAATTTCTTTATTCATTTTTGTTTTGTCTTTGTGACACATTTCAACAAATATTTGGCAGGTGAAAGTTGAAAGGAAGCTGGTTGGATTAATGCTATTTATTTTGCAAGAAATACAAATAATATTTAATTCAAAACAATTCATTGAAGCAAGTAGATGAGGTTCACTAGACTGAGTGTGCTAAGGGGGTGGGGATTGAATCAAAAACAAAATAGTAATGTTATCGTACGGAAAAATTAGAAAGATTTCCACTATTTCACTGAGAATCTTTCCCACCATGTATTTTCCTAATAAATTGGTGAGAAAATCATGTATTATAGTACAAATTTCTCACTAATTCACAATGAGAAAAGCGTTTATTTCTAATAGTGTTAGATATAAACTACTCATATTTTTGCATAAAGACTCAAATAATATATTGATTGATTTCATGTAGTAATTAGGTATTTCTTCCAAAAATATTGCACAAAATAATTGTTTCTCAACTGTTAACGTCAAGAGGATAAAGTGAAATTAACTCTCATTTATTGTTGTAAAGTCTGATTTCCTTAACCATATTCTATATTTTAAGTTCACTTAACTTTGATATAAAACTTTGAATATAAAAAGCATCAATTTACTTTCATCTAAACACACACAAAAGTTCTCAATTTACTAACAAATTATAAATCATGAATTATACTAAAGTTTTAGGAATATTTTTTCTTAGTGTGATTTTTATAACAAATAATGTTGAAGGTGTTGATGAGGTTATAAAAGTATCTTGCCAAAAAAAATGTAGAGCATGGTGTGTCTTTGATTTTTGCTATCAAAATTGTTTGAAGAATTATTGTCATGAGCGTCCTCCTATTTCTTCTAAAGCCAATAATTGTCACGTCACTTGTTCAACTCATCGCTGCTCCAAATTAAAAGAAGGTATATTTATTTTCCTAATCAAGTTTTTGAGAAATCGAAAATATTATTTAAGAGAATTGTGAATGTGTGGTTGATTAGCTATCAAGAAGAAGAGGAGGAGGAAAAGAAGGAAGAATCGTTTGTTCGAGTTTTAAGTGAAAATATAAATATTTTTTATTAGTAACAAAAAATATTTTTCAGATTTTAAGTAGAAGCAGAAAAAAATAGCTTCTCCAAAAATAGGTATTTTAAAATTTTTAAGGACAAAATACCCATATAAAACTTTATATTTATTTAATTTTGATTGGCCATTACTTCTTTTTAGTTATTTGTCATGTAAAATGATTTTTTGAAAATATTGAACAAACACAAATTACTAAGAAAATACTTTCTAATTTACTTAAGTCAAACACAAATTATTACTCCCTCCGTTTCTATTTATATGTCATCATTTTAGATTTCACTTTAAAAACTATGTAAGTTTACTATTGTACATTTATTTAGTATTCTCTTGAAGTCAAATTTTCAATAAATGAACATAAATTAATTTATTTTGATAAATTAAATTAACCAATGAACATAAATTAATCATTTAGGGTGTGTTTGGTATGAAGGAAAATTTATTTTTAAACAAAAACAAATTGATCTTTTCAACAAAAAAAATTGTAATTTAAAGTTGGAGGAAAGTTTTGGAAAATGTTTTTCTTAATTTTTGAAGGGAAGTCATTTTCCTTAAATATGAGGAAAATGAGTTGATTTGGAAAACATTTTACCCAACTAAACATGAGAAAATTGGAAAACATTTTCCAGAAAATGTTTTTCTTCATACCAAACACACTCTTAGTTTTCCTATGTTGGTCAAGTTCATAATTTCAAGGCTAATAACTCTCAAGGGTAATAGAGGAAGAATAATGTTATTTACGTATTGGTTTTGTGAAATGTCAAGTACTCTCTCTATCTAACAATAGTTGTCCACTATTAACTTGGCACACCCCTTAAGAAATAATAAATAATAGGTAAATATTGTTATTTTATCTTTTGACTTTATTAAATTTAATACTTTGAGAAATGTGTTAGATGATAAATAATATTAAATAGTAAAGGTAAAATAGATACAAAAGGTAAACTATCTCTTGATTTTCTAAACTGAACAAGTATTGTTGAACAACTATTTTTAATATAGTGAACAACTATTGTTTGATGGAAAGAGTAATAATTTCTTAATCACCATATAAAATAAAAAATGTCCATCTAAAATGATATGGACGAAGTAAAGTCAATATTACATTATTATCTACATTTAATATTTTTTTTGGCGCAGATGAAAAGCTAAGGGGAAATTGCTTGGATGAATGTTCAACAAAAAATTGTATCCAAGATTAACAATGTTATAGTATATGCTACTTGTTTTAAAGAAACAAAGTTATGCAAGAAAAATAAAAAAATAAAAAGCTATCTTGATGACTACAAGTGTAAATCAAGATTATGCTTCTAATGAAATAAATAATTTGGCAACTCAATGGTTTACTTGAGTAGCTGATTTATTAGAAAAAACTTTTCTATTTTCATAAGGTATAGAGATAATGTTGCATACACATTACCTTTTTCAAATTTTACTTGTAGAATTATATTGGGTATATTGTTGTTGGGCAACTCGATCTTTTGATTATTTTTTTATGCTTCCCTTGGAGTTTGTGTTGGATATATGAATAAAAGTCGTATACTGGTAACTAAAAATAAAAAGAAGCTATATAAAGATGTAAAAATTATTTTAATAGTGTGAGATATTTTGTGATAAAAAAACGTACAAATCAATTTTAAATAGGTAATATCACTTCATGTTAAGAATATATTTGTGTTAACTTAACCACACAACAAGTTTACTTTCAAAATTGGGATTTTTTATGATAACACAAAATATTTCGTGCATCAAGCTTCTCAAATCCAATTGACGACTTGAAATTTAAAATGCAATAGTTTGAGTTTTAAAAACTTCAAACTGACGTCTCTAGATCTATGTTGGTCAGACTATTAAAATATCGCACTATAGTGTGTCAAATCCTTTTTAAAAAATGGCTTTTGAAAAATTTGACACGTACGCAATAACATTTTTAAAGATTCGAACAAAATAGCTCTGGTGTAAAATATAGAAAAAATTAAACACATGCAAGTTCTTTTTGTAAAATTCCATTCCCACAAAATAAAGCTACAAAAGCAACCTATTACTAAGCATATGCTAATAATATTTCCTCATGGAATTTCAAACTGATTCCTTCCTTTAAATATTCAATTTTCAAGAAACACATTTTAAAACAAAAAAAAGTAGAGGAAATTAATTTAAACAAAACCAAATCAGATGCTTTTGTTAAATATTCAACACATTTTAAGATGATCATAAGCTTTATACACAACAATAAAAATAGTTTTTAGCGACAATAAATATATATATATTAACAAAGAGTGATAAAATCTTTATCGATATTAATTAACAGTCATTGGATCCAGTATTGCTACAGGTTTTAGGGACATTTACAAAGAATATTAAATACCGCTAAAAATATGTTTTTAACGACAATTAATCTATTGTCGTTAATTAATATTTTTTTTAACAAAAAAAAATCACCAAAATATATTGCATAAAAAGGTTATCATGAACATGAAGAGAAGATATTTTTTTTGTGATCCGTAAATGTTAAAGAGGTAAAGTGAAATTGACTTTTTTTTTTGTTTGAATCTCATATCCTTTACCAAATTGAATGGTGAGTTGATTTAAGAGTCCGTCTAAATTGACTTTTGACTTATAAGTTATAAAATTTAATTTAAATTTTTGACTTATTTTGATCATTTTAATTTGAAATTAAGTGTTTGTAACTATTTTTTAAAAATTAGTCAAATACTCCAAAAATAATCAATAAGTTATTTTGATTAAAAATACTTAAATAATAAATTAATCCAAACCGACTCGAACTAAAACATAAAACTTTTAATATAAATAGCATGTATTTGCTTTCATCAAAGCACACAAAAATTCTCAACCAAAGAGAACAATTCCATTATATTATTACAAATTATAAATCATGAATTTTACTAAAGTTTTAGGGCTAATTTTTCTTAGTGTGATTTTTATAACAAATGTTGAAGCTATTGATGAGGTTATAAACGTATCTTGCCAAAAAAAATGTAGAGCATGGTGTGTCTTTGATTTTTGCTATCAAAATTGTTTGAAGACTTATTGTCATGAACATCCTCCTATTTCTTCTAAAAGATTGAATTGTCAACTTACTTGTTCAATTCATCGTTGCTCCGAATTCAAAGAAGGTATATTCTTTTCCCCTTTTTAGGTTAAACTTCTGAAAAATCGTAAATATTTTTTCTAGAAAAATATTATCTAAGAGAATCATGAAGGTGTTTGATTGGTTATCTAAATTTTTCACCTTCTAGTTGGTAAATGTTTTATTCCCTACCTTACAATTTTTCTCCCCATTTTTCCTACCCCGATTTTTTAAAAATTAAATAGAAATACAAATATTTTTTAGTTGTAGCAAAAATTACTTTTCATATTTTAAGCAGAAGCTGAAAAGATAGCTTCTAAAAAAAGGTATTTTATATTTATTTTTTATGGATAAAATTACTCATATAAAGCTTCAATTCATATTTATTTAAAATAATAATAATAATTTAAAAGCTTTATTAAATTTAAATTGTCCATAACTTCTTTATCATAATTTGACTTGTGAAGTTACTTTTTGAAAATATCGGTTAAAGACAATCTATTGATAAGAATACTTTTCAATTTATTTAAGTCAAATGCAAATTGTTATTATCATAATTTTTAAAAAGTAATTTTAATCATAAAAATTACTTTTCAAAATAAGGTTGACCTATATGTTAAATTTTTGTATATTCAATCATTATTTTTATGTTTGTTTGTTCCACATGTAAAGTTAACATGACATTATTAACTTATTTATTGCTTACATTTATTAATTTTTGGTCCAGATGGGAAGCTAAAGGAAAATTGCTTGACTGAATGTTCAACAAAATATTGCACTCAATATTAATTCCATATAATGTTATGTTACTTGTTTTGGAGTAGCAAAATTATCTTGATGTCTACCAATGTAAATCAAGATATAAGTTTTTAATGAAATTAATACTTTTGATAATTTAATCTTTTAATTCTTTCTTTGCTTCCCTTGCCTTTTTTTTTTATTTCTTCGCAATAGTTCGTATAAATATAAAATACTTTATACATCGAACAATTTTGTTTCTATGAAATCGAATATCTTATGTGTCCATCAAATTAAACATGTTTGATGTATGATTTGTTGCTCACGATTATATACACGTATCAATATGTCAACAATATCTAGCTAATTATTATCAAGTACAAAGCATGTTTTAGTGGTTGATCTGAGGCCTCATATAAGAGATGTCTGACTTCAAATCTAAGGGTGAGCTACTCTTTCAGGCTGTCATGGGTTCTTCTGCATCTTCTTGTCCATCTTTTCGGACACATAAACTCTAGTCTTTTAGGTTTATGTTTTAGTTTTGGGGTTGCATCCCCAGCCTTGACTATTTAAAGTTTTGGTATGATGACTTTCAGTTTTTAGGAGTTTTATTTCCGCATAAATTGTTTTGACTATCGATTGAATTTATATTCAACTCATAATTAGTTGGTTTTTAAATTACTTTCTTAATAATTATTCATGACTCGGTTTTAATATTGGTGAGTTGGATTGGTTTCAGTTGATAGTTGGTTTTCTCACTAGGTGATTTAGTGTGAGTGCCACTCACGATGATCGGGATAGTTGCATAATATTAATAAAAAATTATTTGATACTCAAGTAAATTATAAGAAATTAAACCAATAATTTAAAATTTAATAAGAATTAAACAAGATGGGTTATAAGTTCTAGATTATTTGTAGAACTTCCACTAATTAAAAGAATTTTTTCTTTCAAGAGAGATGAACATAAATTAATATCTTAATGTTTTTTTTTTTTTTAAAAAGGCTTACCAAAAAATATTGCAGAAGGTTATCGTTTTCATTGAACGTAAAGAGAAAATATTATTTTGCGATCAGTAAATGTTAAGGAGATAAAATGAAATTGACTCTTATTTATTGTTTGAATGTGATTTCCTTTACCAAATTGAATGGTGAGTTGATTATTGAGTATGTTTGAATTGACTTTTTGACTTATAACTCATTAGTTATAAATTCTAATTTATGATTTTGACTTAAGAAATTCTTTTTGTAAGGCTTACGAAGAAATATATAATGATGCATATTAACTAGATTAATATAAATATTATGTTTTTAACCAAAAATAAAAATGCTTGTAACCATTTTTTAAAATTAGTCAAATACTCCAAAAATAATTAAAAGTTATTTTGACTAAAAATACTTAAAATAAATGAAACCAAACCGACTCTAATTTTAACATAAAACTTTGGATATAAATAGCATCACTTTGCTTTCATTTAAACACACAAAAATTCTCAACCAAAGAGAACAAGTCCATTATATTACTACAAATTATAAATCATGCATTTTACTAAAGTTTTAGGGGTAATTTTTCTTAGTGTGCTTTTTGTAACAAATGTTGAAGCTATTGATGAGGTTATAAAAGTATCTTGTCAAAAAAAATGTCGAGCATGGTGTGTCTTTTATTTTTGCTATCAAAATTGTTTGGATAATTATTGTCATGAACAACCTCTTATTTCTTCTAAAACATCGAATTGTCAACTTACTTGTTCAACTCATCGTTGTTCCGAATTTAAAGAAGGTATATTTCTTTTCCCATTTATTAGGTTAAGCTTCTGAAAAATCGTAAAAATATTGTTATTTAACGAAAATATTATTTAAGAAAATTATAAAGATGTTTGATTGTTCACCTTAAGTTGATTTTGACTATTTGAGTTATACGTTAATTATTTTTGTATATTCAATCATTTACTATGCTTGTTTTTTCCACATGTAAAGTTAAACACTACTTTATTACCTAATTTATTGCTTACATTTATTAATTTTTGGTGCAGATGGGAAGCTAAGGGAAAATTGTTTGAATGAATGTTCAACAAAATACTGCCCTCAATATTAATTCCATATAATGTTTTGGAGTAACAACGTTATCTTGCTGTCTATCAATATAAATCAAGATATAAGTTTTTAATGAAATAATATTTTTGATAATTTGATTTTTTAATTTTTTTTTTTTTGCCTTCCTTTGTCATTTTGTTATTTCATCACCGTAGTCTGTTTAAATATAAAATACTAGTAAAATTACTCGCGCTTTGCGCAAGAATTTAATATCATGAGATTTATAAATAATACTTCAAATCTTTTCATCATTAAAACTAAAACACTATATTATCTTACATATACGATTACGTAGTAACAAACATTAATAATGTAAAGGAAAATGAAATTATTACGTCTTATCATTTATCCTTAATAACATAAGCATCAATTAGTGACTGTAAAAATACATATCAGGATCTGTAACATAAACAATGATGTCAGTGAGCCACTCAACAGGAGCAAAATACACAAATATTTAATTGTGAAGAAGAAGAAGAAGAGGTTCAAAATTTTCGTTGTTTTAAAATGAGAGGAATCCCTCTATTTATAGACAACAAAGGGTAGTGTGAACAAATGTTTATTGTGCCTTATCGGAAATGTTACAACTATTTGGAAAAGTAGCAACTCTTCGGAAATGTCACAACCTTTCATAAAAGTCCCAACTCTTTATTAAAGTCACAACTTTTCATAAAAAATACAACTTTTCATAAAAGTACAACTCTTCATTAAATTCACAACTCTTCATTAAAATCGTAACTTTTCATAAAAGTCATAACTTTTCATAAATTTTCACAACTTTTCATGAAAGCAAAAGGCTAGTTTTGTAAATAAATAATGTAAAAAAAAAAATTTGGTTTGTGATGGCGCCACATATACGGGCCTAAATTTCTCTTTTATATATATATATATATATGATTTTTAAACATTAAACTATTTTTATTTCTATGAAATCGGATATCCTAAAATGTATCCATCAAATCAAACATGTTTGATTTGATGGATACATTTAGGATATCCCGATTTCATAGAAATAAATAGTTAATGTTAAATCATATATATATATATATATATGATTTTAAACATTAAACTATTTTATTTCTATGAAATCGGATATCCTAAATGTATCCATCAAATCAAACATGTTTGATGTATTATTTACTGATTACTATTATATATATGTAACGATATGTCAACATATACCTAATTATTAGTGAGAAGAAAATTCAGCATTTGTTTAAAATTTAAATTTTGAATCTTAAACAAGAGGTGGACTTTCCTTTTATTTTTTTTTATTTTTGAGAAAAAAATTCAAGCAAACACTTTTTCTAAAGACTCAAAAACTAAAGGGAAGGACAAATCGATGCATAAAATATTATGTATATCAAGATTCGGAGAAGACCGCATCCTAAAGGACAATTGTAGACAGTCTACTCTAATACAAACATTAAAGGCTACTTTCACACCTCAAACTCGTGATCTAAATCACATGTACAAAGATAACTTTGTCATTGCTCAAGTGCTCCCCTTCTACCGACTCAAAACCTAAATTTGAACATTTTATATATTTAAAATCTTCAAAATATATAATAAAAAAATTAAAAAGGAATCAAAACACATGTCAATTCTTTTATAGAATTCCATTCCCACTCTATAAAAGCTACAAAAGCAACATTGGTGTTATACATATTCAAGTCCTTTTCCATTCTTCATCCACACTAACAAGCATATGCTAGTAATATTTCCTCAAAGAAATCTAAGAAGGATTGTCTAATTCCTTTGATTATTAGAATTAGTTTTTTCGAAGAAAAAATTGTGGGTTAAGATCACCTTATTCTAAAAAATATTACAAAAAGGTGATTAATTATAAATAATCTCAAAATTGTTAATCCTTATATAAAAAAATGTGTCAAATATAAAATAAAACAATCCACCATTTATTCCAAAAGTATAATTATTTCTTGGTTTCTACTTTCTAGACATTTTCCCAAAGTATCATTTTTTTCATAGCATATTCCCAAATATATGCCTTTTCCATCTTTTCTTTCAAATGTGTTGGAAAATGTGTATTTGTTTTTGAGTAAATTCCAAGCAACATTGAGAAAATTCAGTCATTGAAACAATTAGGAAGAAAACAAAAACACAGCATTTTGACTAAAATACTATTTGTGTGATTTGTTAACTATTCCACTATCTCTAATTACTTGTCTACTTTTTCTTTTTTAGTTGTCCTAATTACTTGTTCATTTTGACAAATCAAGAAAGGATAAAATATTTTTACATATTATATCCTCAATTAATTACATTGAAAAAGGTAGAACTTCTTGAAAATCTTAATTTTTTAATTCATCCACTTCATAATTAATAGGGGTAAAATGTTAAACTCATTATGTCAATAGTTATTTTCTTAATAGGTGTGTCGATTCAAAAGTAGACAAGTAATTAGAAATAGAGGAAATATGATCAAAAAGTAGGAATGACAATAAGACGTGCACGACATGGTAAAGTGGACATGACATGACAAGACAAGACAGGACAAAGCAAATTACAATATTTGTGGGATAGTTGCGGATTAGATATGTGCATGACACGACATATTGAATTATATATCACGAATTAAATCATATATTACAAGGATCAAAATAAAAATTTATTAATACTTAAAAGATTAAAAGTGTTATAATCCCTCATTTTAACCCTTTTGAAAAAAAAATTTGATTTTTGTAAATTACTTTTTCTACAATCTACACCAAAAATATAATCATAAACAATGGCATAAAGTAAAATAAAAGTATTGGAATTGAGAATAATTAAAATATTTTTTGTGCTAAATTAATATTATTGCCACTAATTGTACTTTAGTGGTCAATAAAGTGATAATACACACAACACTTATTACACGCAATATAGCTTATCATAACCAATTTGTCCACTACTTTATTGCACACAATAATAAAGTTTGGTCAAGAGAACTAATTTTGTAGGATTATAGTGATAACTTTTTCAAAATCAACTTAAAAAATTATTTTCGTAATTATTATTCAACATCATTCATATTCAGATATATTTTTAATTTTTAAATATCATTTTCAACTCTATTTTTTTTTCAAATTTCATAATTTTTATATCAAAAAACGATTCAAAAAACTCAAAAACACATGGATATGCTATCTTTTGTGGATTCCACTCCTTGATTGATGGGTATCAAATTAAATGAGTACACTTATCGTACCCTTTCTAATAACTTTTGCTTTATTTATTTTTTTCTATAAAAATTCATAGGGACCACCCTTCATTTATATGTATTTATGATAGTTAGTTTTTTTTATAAAATAAATGTATTTATAATTTTTTTAGATTTTCTTTTGTAGTTCTATAAATTGATGAACTTTCTTTTCACTTTACATAACATGATAACAATTAAGGGAAAAGGATCAAAATTGTCTTATTTTGAATCGTTTAGTATTTTGGAGCAATCGGAGGTGGAAAAGGTATTTTGGAGCTACTTAAGAAGTTGGATGTAATATTTTGAGCTAATAGACTAACGATAAAGATATTTTTGTGACAAAAATGTAATAACAAATGAAATTAATCTATTTTGAATAGTTAAAAAAATATTTATAATTGTTTTTCCTTCATATTAATAATTTATAATTCAAAAGTCTTTTTTAGAAGAAAATTATTCTTTCAATATTTTTATATTCTATAATATACTAGTAAATAATTTCTATCTAAGACGAATCAAAGGGAAAACTAAGCAAATACTCTATAAAAGCAGAATAATTACAAATATATATCTCTTTATATTGATACTTCACTAAATAATTACACTATATATCCCAACTAATTTTCGCTTTATTGATACTAAATCAGTATCATATAATGTATTGGTATCATTAAGACTGATACTTTCGCTTAATTGATACTAAATCAGTATATATATATATATATATATAT
>NW_006239277.1:595844-597857 GCF_000226075.1 Solanum tuberosum | reverse complement strand
ATATATATATATATATATATATATATTGTATTGGTATAATTAAGATTTTTTGCTCATAAATTACTTATTAGTCAATAATACTATAAAAGTGTCAGACTAACCAAAAACTTAGCATTGTACATAGTATGACTGTTATATTTTTTTTAAAATTTCACAATTTTTATATCTAAACGATCACCAAAAATTCAAAAGCATATGGATATGCTATCTTTTGTGGATTCCATTCCCCACTCCCACAAAAGCTAAAAGAAATATGACCCACCACTCCTTGATTAATGGCCACCAAATTAGATGAGTACAACCTACCGTACCCTTTTCTAACAAATTTTATAATACATACACAAAAATACACATATGCTAACATTATTTTCTTCTACTAATATTAGTTATGGTGAAATAGTGAGATCAGTTGCCGAGCCAGAATTTTTTAATAAGGGGGTTCAAAATCTGACAAGTAAACACATGAACTAGTGGAAGAGGGTTCGACATCTATTATATATACCTAAAAAATAATTTTAACCATGTATAAATAGTAATATTTTTCGTTGAGGGGGTTCGGATGAATCCCCTAAGTATATGTTGTGTAACATCTCGCAAATTGAAAGAACTAGAAAAAGCTAGAATTAGAAAGAGTGATTTTTGAAAATAATAAAAATCTGGAAGATTGGTGAAGTTTGAGTTTTTGGTAAACTTCAAACGACCATAACTTCTAGCTCAGGATGACTTTGGTGTGTTTCCAGATATCGTAGAAAAGATCTTGGAATAATCTTTCCAACGCCGCCAAGTTTGCGCGATTCCGAGTTCGTATGAGGGAGATATCTCCATTGGAAGTTGGGTTGTTCAAATAAAGAAATGTTCAATCCGAATTTTAGAGGGGCATTATGGTCTTTTCCTTACCCAATTATTTTATTTCGTTTTTGGGTAATTAATTGGGGTCTAAACTGATCTTAGTCAGTTTGCACTTTTGGAAAAAAGAGTTAGGGTTTTGACAAAAGAGAAAAGAAGAGGAGAAAGGGGGAAAGGAAGCAAGAATCGTCAAGATTTTCACAAATCACTTGTGGATTTCGTCAAGGGGTGATCCCTACGAGGTATGTGAGTTCACACAACGTTAGGTTCGTTCACTCACGCGCCAAGCATGTTTTTATTCAATGTAATTTCGTCCTAAAAAGATTGAGAATTTGATGTTCTTGAGTTATTTTTCTTGAATTGCTTTCGTTCTTGAATTTGGGATGAGATTAAGGAGTTCTTGAGAGTTTAAGATTGATCATTAGAGTTGCTTTGAGTTAGATTCTTGTGTATATGTTGTGGGTACCTGAATCTAAAGAGATATGGAGAAAAATAATCGAAATTAGGCGGATTTGGGCTAGAAAACGAAGAAGGAACAAGTCGGGCAAATCTGGGTACCCTGTTCCTCAGATTTGAAAATTTTCCCCTAGTGTCGTGGAGCGGTCACGGGCCATTCTGCCTCAAAAGTTATTTTTGTGACCAAAATTTAAATACACCTCCGCGTCACGGACCAGCTTTCAGATAGTGATTTCTTGATCTTTTCTCATGTTTAACTATCTAAATTCATTTTCTAAACATCATGAGATCTTTCCTATCACAAATCATAATCCTTGAATCCACAATTCAATTCAAGGAAAGTTAAGAGTCAAGTCAAGAGAAGTTAAGAGTCAAGTCAAGAGAAGTTAGGAGCCAAGTCAAGAGAAGTTCATAGAATCTTCCAAAAGTCTTTTACAAATGATTTACCTTTGTTTTAAGACTTGAGTTTTGAGTTTAGTAAAGAGTAAAGTTGAAGTTCATATCTTCAAAAGTATATGGGGACTATGTATTCCCAAAGAGTTTAAAATGTTTTCACATTTTAACAAGGAAACTTTGATTTCCAAAGAGCCTTTGAGTTAGTCTTCAGAAAAGAGTAAATGCTTTCACAATTAAGCAAGAAGGGAAACTGAGATTTCCAAGATAGCCTTTGAGCTAAGTTTTGAGCAATTATCTCAAACCACAGAAAGAAGT
>NW_006239277.1:552732-595750 GCF_000226075.1 Solanum tuberosum | reverse complement strand
AATGCTTTCACAATAAAGCAAGAGAGGAAACTTTGATTTCCAAGATAGCCTTTGATCAATGTTTTTGAGCAATTTTCTCAAATCACAGAATGAAGTATGAATTTTAAAAACATAAGAGCTAGTATCATATTTTGGGAGTAGTATTGAGCACTGATATGGGGGAAAGTTCAGAGAACTCTAAGCCGTTATAAACCATGTAGCAATCATGGGTAAAAAAGGGTCATATTTTTTAGATGATTCCTTTAGTGCCTTTTAACATAGACTAGTAAATCGACTTAGTAGTTCATGTTTTATACCCCTGGCAAGGCATAGGACAGCTCTGGCAGCATGAGGCAAAATGTTGTATCATCACGATAGCTCTTAAGTGATGTTTGTCGGTTAGAGAAACTCCCACAGCAGTACTTTGTATTTTCATATACAAACAAAGTTCATATTGTATATTTGCATACATACATAATTATTCTTGTATTTCTAAATACACAGAGTTGAAAACCATGTTTTAAAGCTTTTCTTTATACTGCATTTATATACACTACTTTATATTGAAATCAATTGAGTTGAGTTGAGTTGAGCCAGGTAAGTTCTTCAATTCCTTTCAAGCTTATGTCTTGTTTTAGAATTCCCCTCGCATACTCGTACATTCAATGTACTGATGTCATTTGGCCTGCATCTTATTATGATGCAGACACATGTAACTAGGATCAGCATCCATCGCATGGTTGATCCAGTTGAGCACTCAGAGTAAGTTGGTGAGCCTCTTTGCTTTCCGGAGGATCCCTTTAGTTATGTTTTGTTTTATTGCTAGATTATTTCAGTTGTTAGGATGATCTCTTGTCCCGACATCCCTCAGAGTTTAGAGGCTTCATAGACAGAGTTAGTTGATGTTAGTTCATGAGTCTTTACTTTTCCTTTTCAGTTAAGTTGAGACTTGAGTTTCCACTTTGCCAGTGAATGTTATTTATTACATTCTCAATTATTTATTGAGCAGTTAAGTGTATTATTTTAAAAGTATTTATCTTGAATAAAGCCTTCCGCTGAGTAAGAAAGACAGGCCAAGGGTTCGCTTGGGGCCAGCAATGGTTCTCGAGTGCCGGCCACGTCCAGGGTGTAGGCTCGGGGAGTGACATGTTGCCTCCGCCCCTGAGTGAGACTGTTCTATCATTAATCAGAGGTCTTGAATTCGAGTTCTATATATGAAGAAAATCTTGTTGGGAGCATCATATTCGAATGAGCCAAGTAATGCCTGATCCAGATTTAGTCAAGGCTCTAATACGAACTCTGGACACCGGATGGAAAAAAAAAACATTATTTTCTTCTAGAAAATCCAAAGGGACCACCCTTCATTTATATGAATGATGATTTATCATCACAGTTAATTTATTTTGATAAATTGATGTACAGTATATATTTTTCTTTTCATATTTTTGTAGATTTTTTACTTTTGTAGTTCTACAAAGTACAAATTGTTAAACTTTCTTTTCACTTTAAATAACATTAAAGTAATAGGGTCAAATTGATAAAATTGTCTTTATCTTAAATAGTTTAGTATTTTGGAGCAATCGGCGGTGAAAAGGATATTTTTGAGCTACTTGAATAGTTGAATAAATGTATTTTTAAGCTACTTGCCTAACGATAAAAGGTATTTTTATGCAAAAAAAAAAAAAACGTAATAAAAAAACAGAATTAACTTATTTCAAATAATTCAAGGATAATTATAATCCTTTTTCCTTAATTATAATTCTCTATGGTTCAAAAGTCTTGTTTAGGAGAAAATTATTCTAGTACATATTAGTAAATTATTTATATGTAAATCAATAAACCAAATCATGTTTATTTATATGTTCTTTTAAGGAGCTTTGATCGAATTTTAACCACAAGCCTATGTAAAAACTTACTTGCAACATCACCAACAATAATATATCTCGAGTAATTCTATAAGTAATGTCTAAGGAAAACAATATTTACGTAAATCCTACTTGTACTTGGAGATGTAGAGAGACAGTTTCCGATAGACCTCGATTCAACGTAAAATACTAAACAAGATAGACAAGAATTAACTTGAAACAACAACAATAATATATTTTGTGTAATCCTCCAAATGAAGTCTGAGAAGGACAATATATACACATAAACCTTTCCTTTACTTTGAGAGATAGAGAGACTATTTCTGATAAACTTTCGGCTCAAGAAAACAACACAAATGAAGAAATCAAAATGAAATACTAAATAAAAGGCATGTAGAAATTTACTTAAAAAGATTCATAATATAACAAAAGCAGCAAACTTTTTATTACATAGCAAACTCCTCAACTCAACAACAAAACTTTGATAAAGCACCAAAATACATATATTCCTACTCTCCCTCAACCTTTTATAATTAAAAAAATATATAAAGGTGGGGAAAGCTTGGATCTTTTTACATAGCCTGAAATCTTTTTTTTTCTTCTGATTTTTTCTTGTTATAATATAAAGTAGGAGATTCATTATCATCTACAAGATTCTTCTCCAATCTCCACAACAACACATTAGAAGAAGCTTTTTATCAAAAATTGTACTGCTACTAGTATTTATCTTGTTTCAGGTTCAATCAACCATTGATCTTGTCTCTCCTCCATTAATCACCCATGGATGTCCTGTATTTAACAAATAACATCAACATCACATAATATTCACCAAAGAGAAAACACTAGTTTGAAGAATCAAGAAAACATATTGATGACAAGTGGGAGTTGCTAGGATGGTAAGCATCCCTCACGTTCAATCCTATGTAAGTTCGAGTCACCAAGGGAGCAGACTATGGAGGGGTGAAAAAGTAACATTTCATAGTTCAAGAAATTAAAAAAATTGGAACTTTAGCTCCTATACTAAAATAGGACAACGTCTCAATCTTAAATAAGTTGGGATTCGATATATGAATAATCACTTTGTTATTTA
Organism: Solanum tuberosum; assembly: GCF_000226075.1. NCBI lineage: Eukaryota > Viridiplantae > Streptophyta > Magnoliopsida > Solanales > Solanaceae > Solanum > Solanum tuberosum. Next base: position 592,816 of record NW_006239277.1, on the reverse strand, counting down.
AGCTCATTTCATTTAAAATACAACAACAATGTAATCCTAAACGTGAGGTTTTGGAAGGATAGAATGTTTGCGGATCGTAAATAAAGCATATCGACGCAGAATACAGACATGGAGAACAGTAACAACAACGAAACAGTAACAACAACGAAATAACGTGAAACGGAGAGCACTAATAAGGAATATATTCTGTAATTTTCCAAACAACAAAAACAGGGCAAAATGAAAATCAGAGAAATTTAACTTACTCAGTACTTGTTCAGCTGAAAATCTTCTGGAAACATCCTTACATATCATCTTCCTCAACAAATCTTTCGCTTCAGGCGAAACTGACCTGAAATTCCTCGTCGGAAACCTCAAATTCCCTCTGAGAACAGCTTGAAAAGTCTCAGTCGGCGTTTCACCGTAAAAAGGAGGAACCCCAGAAAGCATAATATACAAAATAACCCCCACACTCCACACATCAACCTTCTCATTATACTCTTTCCCCATCAAAATCTCCGGCGCAACATAATACGGCGTACCCACAACCCCACTCATCATCCTCCCTTCACAACCCGCAAACCACTCCGCAGATCCAAAATCAGCAAGCTTCAATCTATTCTCAGAATCAAACAACACATTATCCGGCTTAATATCACGATGAGCTACACCCATATGATGACAATAGCTAATCGCAGAAACCAACTGAATCAGAATAGCCGCGGCAGCCGATTCTGACAACGACCCAGATGAAACCCTTTCGTATAAATCGCTATTCGGGCAGAAATCGGTTACCATATGAAGGAAATCGTCATCTTCATAAACCTTGTAAAGATGAAGAATGTTGGGGTTACCGGAAAGGAGTTGAAGAATTTTGGGTTCTTTATCGAGACACTCACGATCGGTGGAATCAATGAGGAGATTTTTGTCGATAGATTTACAGGCGTAGGTTTCTCCGGTCGCCGGAGAAAAACACCGGTAGACGGTACCGAATCTACCACGGCCGATTTCTTCGCAAATTTGAAATTCGTTTTTCAAGGTTTGGAACATTTTTTTCAAGGCTTTGTTCTGTTTTTTTTTCCGGGTTTTAATAGAATGAAAGAAGTTATATTTATAAATTCTTAAAAAATCGAATATTCGTAGCCTAAGGTTTTACATGGGGTCATTAATCGAGTGAATAAATGAGTGGGTTTTTAATTTGTAAAAATTTGATGTACTAAACGAGTCGTTATTTTATTTGACTAAAATTTTTACCTCTACTCGCTCTCTACTTTTCATTAGTCAATTAAAATTATAAGCTGATTCAGTCATTAACTCGTACAAACTTAACGTGATTGAAAAAATGATGATTCATGGATTAATATTTTTATCATTAAAGAATACTTAAATTTTATGTCAAATCAAATTATATTACGAGTAAAAAAAATATTATGGCAATAGTAGAGCATGAATGTGACAGGGCACGAGGAATATTGCATGTCATATTATAAAATTGTTTAATTTTAATCAACGTTAAATTCTACATATATTAATATTTTTTTTATATCATATGATATAAAATAAAATAAATTTAAGGTTTATGTGGAGAAAGTTTGGTTAATTGACTTTTATAGTGTAAGCAATTAGGTCATATATCAGGTATTGTTTGTATATTAACGGCAAGAAAGTGGACTTTTCTTTATTAATTAAAGAATATATTTAGTAGGCATTTGGTTATTTTATTTTGAATTTCATGGAGTTGACGTTGAAGATAAAATAATATTTCGTTTGAAATTTAGATCTATGAAAACTCATTCGAGTTACACATCTACCGAGGCAGAACGAATTTACACAAGTAAGATCATTTCTCGTTGCTTTAACTTTTGATTATGTTTAAAATATTAAAGTTGTGTAAAAAATATATATTTATATTGAAAGTTGGAGTTCATAATTTATAACGAATCACCAAAAAAATTATCTTATCATATTCATAAAGAAACACCAATAATATCAAAATTTCATAGTGATAATTGGATTCAATTCAAACCTTGGAAAATTAATAAACTCCCTCACTTGTCTACTTCAACAATATTATCATCTCCTTAATAATGCACTTTAATAAAATTAAAATTATTTGAGGAAGACAAGTGTTGGATAACTCCAATATTTGGAGTCAATTATAGGAACCATTCAAAGGGGTAGACGTGTAGTGCAGAAGATGAGTCTGCTTCTCATTTAATTAGAAGTCTCGATTTTAAATTTTGAAAATGGAAAATATTTCTAGTAGAAAGGATTCTCTCCGAATGAGCTCTATGTCGTATGTATTCAGATTAATCAGACTTTAATATAAATATCGAATAACAAATAAAATTTTTAAAAAATAAAATAAAATGTCAATTATTGGAGGCCAATAAATAATTTAAACCTTCCTATCAAAGAAAAAGCAAATGAAATTTCAACAACTGCAAAATGATCATGTGTCACTTCAATTATCACTTTTTTATTTTTTGTTTGGTACTAAGAGACGTGATTATTATTGGCATTGTCTATTATTTAGGGGTGAAAGAGGCTCGTTTGCGTGAAGTCTGAATCACTAGTAATCGATGTGCCGTAAATGGGTATTCTTTCAAGCGAATTATATATCAAAAGATATAAACATCGAGATAATATCATATCTAAAATTTGAAATTATTTAGGGATAATTTTAAATTGATCGAGATTGAATAGTTTGTGTATATACTTTATATATGACTAAACTATATTAAGCTTTTTGAATGTATCATAATGAATAGACAATGTATTAGCTTACATCTAGGTAAGCTAATAAACTATATTGTATAATCAATATACATTTTATAACTTTTAAATAATCTTTTTATGTAAATAAAATACGACCATATTTATTATAAATTATTTTATATGTATTTGAAACTAGCCGTAAATTTTATAGGAAAAATTACAGAAATCCCACCTTTTAGTTTACTTATCACCATTATCCCCTATAAGTTTTACAAATCTCCAAAATCCCTCATTTTCGCGCATCATATTAGTGTATCTCGCGCATCAGATTAATGTATCCCGCGCATCAGATTAGTGTATATCATGTATAAAATGTACATCAGCTTAGTGTATCATGTATAAAATGTAATGTATCTCGCGCATCAGATTAATGTATCAGTGCTTATATTATTATATCTGTTTGAGGGATTTCTATAATTATAAACTTTTAAAGGATAGATTGTAATTTTATCTTAAAAGTATGTGATTTCTGTAATTTGCTCAATTTTATATCATTAGATTTAATTTTCAAATAGCAATACCTTATACCAAGACCACAGATTTTCAAAATAGCCCATAGTTTTTAATATCATTTTCATAAAAAAGTTCAACTATTTGCTATCTTATTAGTTAGTAATAATGAAGTGCCACATGAGCCACCAAATGACAATAATGTGGGGTGACTCAACTTTCACACTCCATACTTTATTTGTTTGGTAGAAACTAATAATATTATATATAGATAATCGAATTTGTTGTCAAATAGCAACTAGTTATAAAAAAAATAGTAGAATTATTTAAAATCTTTCAAAAGTAAGTCCTAACATGTCTATCTGGCACACTTCATAAGCACAAATATTTAATTATGAATCAAAATAATACATAAACTTGATTTACGAGAATTTAGTAGCTTTATATATATATTAACAAATTTATTATATGTTTATAAATATTTGAGAGAAATATTTTAAACACCTCTGAATTTGACGTAAATTATTACTTTTGTTCTTGAATTATTGACAGCCTTACTATGTGACTAACTAAACTTAGATACACCCTTGATACAATCCTGATCTGCCACATGACATAACAAATTGTCTCAAATTCTTGTAGGAGCATGGCACTCTTAATAAAAAGACGAGAGAAGTGTTGAAAACACCCTAAACTTGATAAGACTTTAGGGGTGTATTTTACTCATGTTGCAAGATCATGATGTATTTAAGTTCAGTTAGTCAAGTACAGAGGTGTGTTTAAGATTGTCAATAGATCGAAGATGAAACTAGCAATTCACGTCAAGTTTGAAAGATACTTCTCTCGTAAATATTTACCTGTGAATCGAAATAATACATAAACTTTAGATTTTAAATCCGCTTCTTCTAAAGGATATACTATCATCAAACATTCTCAAACACATTAAATATTATACTAGTATACAACTGTATTTCTTAGGTTTTATTGCCTTTAAATTCTCTTTTAAAATGAGTATATTATATATTATCAAAAATGTTCTTGATTAATCATCAATAATTGAGATTAATTAATCAAGGAATCCATAATAGTATCTTGTCAAGTATAACCTAAGAATATTCATTTAATATGCTTTTTTGGAATCCTTACAAGCCGTCCAGTTGAAAGAGAGATGACAAATGGCTCATGATAAGTGCTTTTGTGAAGTGAGAAGAACGTTTGGTTTTTCTATATATTCGATATTCGGTATTCGTATTAATAATTCTGGTAATTTAAATTTATATCGCGTAAAATTCATTTATGAGAGAAGTATACAAATATTTCTATCATATTTACTGATTCTTTCTCTAGTTTGAAATAATTAAATTTATCTCACTAATTAATAATTTTATATCAGATTTCAAATCAGATGCACCGAGATACATGTTTTTTGCTATCAGATATATTGAAATTGGGAGAGAAGGCGAACGACAACTGAAAGGACACAAGCAAGATATATTTATGCATCTCAAATACCTGTGAATCATACTAGATATATATATATATATTTGGTATGATTTGTATATGAAAAACCAGATACGCGAGCGAGATAGGAGGAGGTGAGCGAGATTTGTATATGTATCCCATACGCATACTAATTCACTTGAATACAATATATCTAGAACAAATTAAACCTAATTTTGGTAATCTGGACATATTTGGACGCACAAAAATTTGGTTAAATTCGTAAGCTTATAAACTAGCGTGAATCTATGGATTTAACTCCTAAATTAATGAATTTTTTTAAAGTTATCTCTAATAATTTTACACACTGTTTACACAATTTAAAAAAATTACACGTCTTTCATCAAATTTTGACTTGGCCTTTGTTAATTAGAATTCGAACTTGAAATCTTTAATTAATAATGAAGATAGTGTATCAATACCACCTAAATCCTTATTTATATGTTTTAATTAAAAGAAAAAGAAAGGTAATCACACTCTGAAAGAGATGTATTACTAGTAACTATAAAATATTAATTATTATAAAATTACAAATGCTTATACTATGGTTTCTTATCCATTATTTTGTCATATAGTTTCTATTATATTTGATTAGATTCTAATCAAAATTTGTCTTCTCATGCACATGGCACAAATAGCAGTTATATGCTGGTACCAATAAATGAATATTAAAGTGTGCCAGCATAAACAAAATATGTGATTGAAAATAATTCCTTTTGGAACAAGTGAAAATGACCTCCAAACTTGAGATTGGAATATACTTTATTCAACTGTTAAAGATTCAATGTACTCACAATAACATAATAAATAAACGTATCTTTTAATTTGGACTCAGCTGATATTTAATCTTTCATAACCAAACTAGTAAATCAAAACTATCACGACCAGCCTCGCTCTTTCATCGTCGGGGAGGAGCATCTCGAAGTATGGTAAAAGGATATTGCATTTTGATTTTGTCTCTCAGAAGTCACCATAAGTTGAGTTTGAGGCACCAATGAACCCAACAGATTTCGTAGTTTGACTGTACACCAAAATTCAAGAAATATGAGAAGATTTGTAATGTTTCACAACTACCCTTAATGTTTAGTCAAATATATGGAACTTAATACAAGTAAAATGTTGATAATATTATTAAATATTTGTCAAAAAATGTCATATAAATTATAAGACAGAAAATAGTACTCCCTCAGTCTCATTTTATGTGACATTTTTTGACTTGACACGATGTTTAAGATAAAAAAAACTTTTGAAACTTATGGTTTAAAACAAACTTGAATATTTATGTGGTTGATATTCATTTCATTTAAGGGTAAGAAGGAAATTTCAAAATTAAAATGTTTCTAATTATAGTAAGCTGACATTTATTTTGAGACGAACTAAAAAAAGGAGTGTCACATAAAATGGAGCAGAAGAAGTAATTTCTTCACAATGAGTCAATCTTTTGCATCAAATAATCACTCATAGTAAAGAGTTGATTATTGATTTAATGGGAAAAGATGCTCCCCAACACACATAGAAAACCTTATCTAATCATCTTAGATCACAAAATAAGAGAGTTAAAGCTCATTCAAACAAAAGCTTGATTAAATGTTAGAAAAAAAAAAAAGGGGAATCTTATAATTTAGAATTCTTAAATTCTTGGGACATGACAAGGCCTTTGATTGCTCATTTTGGATAATACTAATTCTTTGTCCAAACCACTTGTAAAGACACACACACACACAAGAAAAAGAAGACAAAAGATGACAACAATGGAATATGATGATTCACTTTTGAGGTCCCAATGGATGCAAAGACAAAAGAGGCAGTTTTATCTGTCTACTTTTTTCCAATTTGTAAAAGTGATTGATTGAATATAAACTAGTTGTTGTTGCCTTGTAGGTTCACTTGTTTAAAGAGCTTTTGCTTATCCTGAGGGGTTGCAAATTCAAATTAATCAAAATTCAAAGCGAAAATCAAGATATCGATAGCAAAGAAGAGTTTTGATTGAGTCTACTTAGCGTACTAATAAGACGCGAAGATCATTCCATCAGTAACGTTTTAATATGATAATAGCATACTCAATATAATCCCACAAAGTAGAATTTTGAAAGGATAAAGTGTACACAAACTTTACCACTATCTAAAAGATAGAAATGTTGTTTTCCGATAGATGCTCGGCTCATAAAAACATTAAGAGTGAAAAACCAATCAAAACACTAAACAAGTCATGACAAAGCATTCTAAAAAGAAGCAATAACTACAACAAAATAATATGATAATCGAAGTACAAGGAACAATAAATATTTACATAAATTAAAGGAGCAAAAAAACTACAAAAGTAATACTACGACTAGCGGTACGGAAGTGTTCCAACAGTTGAGAATTGATAAATAATCCTCTCATCCACATCAATCAAATTTAAGAAGCATATACAGAAAACATAGACCTTTTTAACCTTACAAAAGAATTACCCCTCAACTTCTTTTTTCCAAAAAAAAAAAAAAGAACATAGTAGAAATCAAAAAATTCCCAGCATATTCTGCATGTTACAAATGAGATCAAGAAGATGATTGCCTGTAGTTAGCTAAAACCAAAATTATTGACATGATCAACATAAGAAACACACACTCCTACTCTTTGGTGTGTTCCTTTCTTCATAGCCCCTCGCGAATGATCTAATCGATAGATGCTCCGAAGCATATGTCATGAAGGACGTCAAAATAAGGCCGCCTACCACCATCAAACCTAACCTGTAGAAAAAGCATAAGAACGAAGCTTTACAATAGTTTTTTGGTAGACGTTCACTTGTATCATATCATCTTCAACTAGAGATGTTATTTGACTACTTACGTAGAAAGATATTCTAGTGCCTTATCACAAGAAAAAGGTATTTGTAAAGACGGATAAGAAAACAGAGGAGAGGGCGGGAAATTGGAAGCCCAGAGAAGGCAACAGCATCACCAAGAAATTCTACTTGAGCGATGAAACTATATGCGATGCTATGTGGTCACAGAAGATGGCTTACATAACACCCCAGCAATGCTGTTGAAGCTTCACTATGATAACATACAACAACATACCCAGCACAATCCCATGAGTGGGGTCTGGGGAGGGTCAGATGAATGCAGACCTTACCCCTACCTTTGTGGGGTAGAGTGGTTGTTTCCGATAGACCCTCGGCTCAAAAGAGAAGAAGAATTCGAAGCACGACTATAAGAAAACAAGACAGCAAAAAACAGGATACAAAGCAATTCACTATGATAACATAAAAGGAATATAGGAGACTGTCGTCTAACAAAATGAATTGCTGAAGCATCTTTTAGGATTTATCAGAATTTAAAATATGACCTATTTGAAATTCTGATTTAACTTCAAAAGCCTAAATTTACTTGGTATTTTCTCACCCAATGGACTTCCTGTAAGAATCATCTTCACGTACTTTTCTTTCTTATTCATGAAGTAGTTAAAGATGTGATTAAGACTCCATTTATATAATGGTATTGCAATAAACTTATAACTTCACACGTATGGATGGCTAAAAGATTTCGAGTTTCCTAGGTGAAACAAAGAACCACATGGCAAGTAGACATCAAGTGCCATCACATAATTCAAATCCAGCCCGAATAGACAAACAACCAAATGACACAAAATTGATTGAAATGCAGAAATCCTGTCGAAAGTACCTCAAAAACAAAGAAGTGACTCCAAAAACACCAGGCAATGCTGGGGCTGCAATGGCAAGAAATGCCATCCCTAATCCATAGTACCACGCTGAATTGTCACAACATGATTGCTGCCGCTGATGACCTACAAAGCAACAAAATAGGCAGCAACACTGAAGAAATGCACCAACAAATTTAGTAAAATAGAATTCAGTGATCTGGTTACATAACGAACCTTTTCCAGGTTCATAATCCAAAGATACAGGATGAGCCGGAAATTGTCCAGGTTGATTTGCCGCAACCCTTCCCCACTGATAAACTATGTGCAAATAACTTCCGAACAAGAGGAAGAAAAGCGTAAATGTCCATTCGTACATAAGAAGGAGACCAGTCCATGGCATTACTTGGCGCGGAATGATTAAAAGTGGAAGGCCAAGGGACACCAGAGCAGCAGCAAAACAGACACAGACAGATATCGCACCCAGATAAGTAGGCATCTTCAACTGCATACCATTTGGGGACTGTTTATCATTTTAAGATTATGTGAGAAAATCAACATATGCTTATCAATAAGTAAATAAATATTATGGTAGAAATATGGTCATTAATTTCAGCAGCCAAAATATGTCAACTATGAAGGCAAGAATTTAAGGCCTCTGCATTGTATGATAGGCAATTTATGAATAGTGAAAGGAAGGTGCAGAACTTAATCAGAATGTTCACGACTCAACAACTAAGAGGAAGAAGAAGAGGTACCTGCTGGTTGGAGCTGATGCCAGATGGAGGAACAGAGGCATAAGCTAGGACACCTCCTCTGACCTTGTAGTACATTTGTCTGATATGATGCCATAGTGATTGTGTCTGCAGAAGCAATCTTTTAGAATATATATTCAAATGTTTGACTAGTGTCTAAGTAATTAACTCTTTTTTAAATCAACAACCTGTAAGAACGACCGATAGTAACAAAATGCTATCAGAAGCAACGGAAGCAAATAAAGAAATTTGACAAGAAGTTCATCTCTGGAATTTTTGCCGCCTCTAGTTCCAGGTAGAGATTCTTGAAGCTGTACCCTGACATTCTGCAGCATAGGCATACATAAGAAAGTCACACAATCTTGTAATGGCAAATTCGAAAGTCCTCCTTTTCCACATCAAAAGACATCCTCATCTCCAAGATGGGAAAAAAAGAAGCTTCCATGAAGACACAAAAAAAGGTTTTATGTTGGGTGGGGGACAGAACCAGGGAGCATACTAGTGCAGGAAAAAGACAATCACATTTGGAGAATGCAAAGAGCACTAGCAATGGCTTGAGGAGAGAACACCAAGAATACCTGCCAGACATCAACAGGTTTTAACAGCCAAGACGTCCACCAATCCCACGGTTTAAGCGGGCCAAGAGTGTAATGAATAACTCGAAGTTCTTTTTCATCCACCATCCACTGCAGATACATCAATTAAGAAAAGATAAAGGTCAAAAGAAGGAAGCAAATTAAATGCACTTCCGAAAATATCTACTGCAAATAATTGCCTATGTTCATCTAATATGAAACCTTCTCATTTTGTTTCAGCGGGAATACACTTCCTGCCATCCAAGAAAATCTTTTTTTTTTCTGGGATATGGTAAACCCCCTCACCCCCACGGCCTACCCATGGAAAAACCAACGAGTCCAGTCCTCCAAAGAAAACAGGAGTCAGACAATGATCCATTCCCACTTTATGGTTTGAGGTGGAAGGTACCTAGTATTAGGCTTTTCCTCCCTTATCTCTGGCCATCCAAGATAAATTCATTCACTACCTTCTATTAATACCATGCACATTTAGCAGCACGTTCTCCTAAATGGTTTGTGCAGCTTTCTCCAAAATTTCTCTTTCCATGGAAAGACTATTTTATGGATAAAATATATAGTATGAACCAATCAAATTTCACTAATTGTTGATAACTAATTGCTATACTACATCAGCATATTCCAATCCCATGAAAGTCAACTTTTTCTTCTTTTCCTATATCTAACAAAAATGGCAGCTTGAATCCTTCCTCTAAGAGTAAAGGGGCAGGCTGGTGCATTAAAGCTCCCGCTATGTGCAGGGTCCAGGAAAGCACTAAAGCTTCCTCCCAGAGTGTAAAATACTAATTGTATTTTGTCCATATTTTCATCAAAGGCTAAAGCCTACACACCACATCTCAACCAACTAAAAACACACTCAAAGAAAGGGCAGTCTCTTGAACTTAAACATACCTTGTTAGCAAGCATGTAGAGGCCAACATCTGCATTGTAAAGAGTAGAAAGTCTCTCCATTTCTGGAACCTTTCTGGAATTTAAGACATCTGACAGCAAATTTGGCTCATAAACCTGAGCATTAGCGAACCCAACATAGTAGGAGTTGAGGAAACCTTGATCACCTATTAGAAGAGAATCAACAATAATTATCAAAACAAAAATATTTTCACCATTAGGACAACCGAAAAAAAATTCTGTGTAACGAACTACCAGAGCTAGAAAAATATTTCACTAAAATTATTAGATGATAAAAGATAATCAAAATCTTTCAATAGAAACATAAGTTGGACTATAGAAAGATGTGATGACAACATATAACCTTAAAACCGAAACAGTTCACAGCTAAACCATACCTCCAGTGTAAGAAGGCAAAGTGGTCACCTTGCTCATCATATCATTAAAAACTTTTTCTGATGGCTCAACCACCATGACTCCAGAATTCAGTCTCTCAGAATGTTTTAAATTTGCACAAAACTTCCCACATTTAAACAGATCTTCAATGCTTTTAACAACAATAGTATCAGCGTCAAGATACACCACTGCCAAAACAAGGGAGAAATGGCAAGAATAAGGTCTACAAGTCAGAAAACCATATGCATATTGCTTAGCAGAAAAGAAAACTACAGGAGTAATGAGATATCTGTTTGAAATATTCAGGTAATGAAACAAGCTAGGTCTCTGTCTTTCACATACCCATCGCCCTTCCCTTTAACAGCATACACGAGATGACTTAATTGTACTAAAGCCTAGAGCCTGGTAGTACACGCATAGCCTCGGCAACAAAAATTACCAGTATAATTGCTCGAGCCACCTATGGGATTACACTGGGTATGTTGTTGTTGATGTTGTTGTTGTTGTTGTTCCAATTTCTCGAGCCACATTACATCTAAATAAAGTTTTATGGAAGCAGAACATGGTTCTCTTTATCTTCAATATATTCACCTATTTTTTACTCTTAGTACAATTACATACTCGATGTACTTGCGCAGCTACATCAGTTTTTTTAAAAACAGGCTGACAAAATGACGTTTGAAGTAAAGGAATAAAATTGGAAGAAGAAAACTGAATTAAATTAGACCACTTATACCATCCATTATATAACAGGACATAGAATGGTGGAAATCATCAAGAAGACAATAAAATTCATCAAGCCAAAGTTTAGAAACACCTAAGAAATATCCAAGGTTCTATTTTACATCCCTTTCTTTCTTTAGCATTTAGGTTGAAGTTCGACACATCGAATTACCTTTCTTGTAAGTGGTCATGTTAAATATTTTTAGCTTTGTGTAGACGCCCCAAAACCTCTTCGGTCTCACTTGATTTGGGTTTGCCAGTAAACTAATTTTCTCCACAATCCAACCATCTGCCTGCAAGAAAGAAACCAAACACCAAAACAACCATTTTAACAGGAAAGTTAAGCACCGCCTAGAAATAGCTACACAATAAACAAAAAGATTGACAATTAATTTAAGAATAAATGCTACAATAAAGAATAACAGCTAAAACAAAGACTATTATAGGACTTCACCCAGGCAAAGTAAATCACAATTCACAGGTACCACTTTTACGATTTGCTTTTACTGACTGGAAAGAGTGTGAAGTAATTTAGCTTCAAAGTAGAAAAAAGAATCTATCTTCAAGATATACCCAGATTACTACTTCTAACAATTAAGCAGCACTCGACTTAGATTTTTATATTCACTCAGACTCAGTTACTAGTCCTAGATCACTAATAAAGCAATTAACTTTACCATTCATCAATTCACACTCTTTAAAAAATCCATGAGAAAGAACTTTCTTTTTCTAATAATTTATGTTTACGGTTCAACTTGTGTGTACTTTCACTAATCCACAAGGCAATCAGCTAAAACCCACAAATGCAAGTGATGGAGAAAACCTGCTCATGAAAGCTGGATAGATGGGCTCACACATTGAAGCATTGTTCAGGGGGATTCGGACTGGAATCACCAGGTTTTTCTCTTATGGCTCAAACACTGAGCCATCCTCTTGGAGACAATACTGTGTTATTCTTAACATGCAAGCACATAAAAAGTTGAACTTATTGGTACAACAATAACAAATCAGCTAACTTTACATTTCCCAGCTCAACAACAATAACAAATCAGCTAGCTTTATATTTCCCAGCTCAACAATGACAACATACCCAGTGTGATCCCACAAGTGGGGTCTGGGATGGGTGGGATGCATGCAGACCTTACCACTACCTTTATAGGGTAGAGTGGTTGTTTCTATAATGAAGTTGTTCCTATAATTGAATATCCAAATCGGGTCCAAATAAAACAGAACAAAATGGATTCAAATAATTGACCCCAATTAGTTTGGGATCAAGGGGGTTATGTTCTTGTAGTATTGTTAAGTATCCCTCAATAAACAAGCATATATGATCCTAGAACAATAACAAATCAACTGCCTTTACATTTCCCAGCTCAAGCTTTTTAAAAACCTACCATGTCATTCCTATAATGAAGTTATTGCTATAATTGAGTATCCCATACGGGTCCAAATGAAGTAGAATGAAACGATTCATATAGTTGACCCCAACTAGTTTGGGATCGAGGGGTTTATGTTCTTGTAGTATTACTAAGTATTCCTCAATAAGCAATCTTATAGCTGACTCCAACTAGTTCGGGATCCAGGGGTTTATGTTCTTGTAGTAGTACTGAGTACTCCTCATTAAGCAAGCACATAAAAGGCGAAAGAAACAATTTTATTGGTCCTAGAACAATGACAAATCAACTGCTCTTAACAATTCCCAGCTCAAGCTTATAAAAAAAATACCAGTTCATTCCTACAATGAAGTTATTCCTATAATTGAGTATCCCATACGGATCCAAATGAAACAGAACGAAATGGATTCATATAGTTGACCCTAATTAGTTTGGGATCGAGGGGTTTATGTTCTTATAAGCAAACACATGGAAGGCGAAAAAATGAATTTATTGCTCCTAGAACAATAACAATTCAACTGTCTTCACATCTCCCAGCTCAAGCTTATAAAAAAAGTATCCAATACGGGTACAAATGAAACAAATTAAAATAAGATTCATATAGCCGACCTCAACTAGTTCGAGATCAAGGGGTTTATGTTCTTGTACTAGTATTCAATATTTCATCTTTTATCAGAGTACAATTCAAACATACCTGGAGTAGTTGCTTGGCATATTGAGAAACCCCATCAGAGACCAAAACTACCATATCTTTGGTGGATCCAGTATCCCTAATCGACTTGCCAAGTACTCGAACCCCAAGCAAGAACTCATCGCCATACAAAAGGGTCACATATGCTTCTTCAGATTTGGAACAATAAGCTCCAATTAAACAATTACACAACAAGAATAAAACCCCAAATCGTAAAAAACTGATTCTCATCACACTACACTGAAAAAAAGATCGTTTTTTTTCTCTTTTTCAAATGGAAATTGAAAAAGGGGATCTATTTTCAACTGGGGTTTTTGAATTCTTCAAAGTTCATATGGATTCTTGAATTTTTATTGCTCCAAGGCAATGCTCATAGTCTTGTTTGTCGTCTCCCTTTTTGGTTTGGCTGTCTTTCTGGAAAATAGGAGTTGTCAACCGTCTCTCAACGTGCTCATATGGATAAAAGGAAATTGCATGGAACAAAAATACCATACCAACATAGGTGGTGGTGGAAGGGTAAGTCTCGTATTTGAGTTTCGATATAAAAATTTTTGATTAGGAGTGTGGTCTTTTAAAATGGGCTCTTCAATGCGTGAATTCGAATGAGGCTGTCTCTAATTAGGATAGCGGGTACTAGATGAAAAAGAAAAAGAAAAAGAAGAAGCATAATTTTGATTCATATTGATTGAGTATAATGTTCGTATTATACACTTTCTACTCATATTTTTGTTAAGTCGAGTTTCCATTACGTATATTAGTTAATTATGTAAAATATCCTATTTTAGTTATGTACATCAACATTAATTGGAACATACACAAGTGTTTCACCACTTATTGAGATTAATGTGCATGATTAAGTAGGTCTGGACATAATATGGTTAAAATTGACCGAATCGAATTTTTTGAAATTTCAGTTTCGATTTTTCGGTTGGTTTCGATTTCAAATTTCAATATTTCGATTTTTCGATTTTTTAGCTATAGAAACTCGATTAATCGAAAAACCAAAACTATATATATTTTTTTATTATTATTATTTTAAACCCTTAAATCTTAATTAAATTACTTCAGTCTTCAACCCATGCTCCAGCCGGTCCATTACCCATAGCACAAATGTGGCCCAAATTCCAATCAGAATTGAAATCCCTAAACCGAAAGAGTGAAATCTCTTAATTTATTTTAAGTCATTTTTTATCTTATCAAACACTTCGTAACTTATTTTAAGTCATTTTTGACTTATTTTTTATATTTATTTAACACTTTCAAAAGTCAAAAACTGACTTAAAAGTAGATTTGATCGACTTTTAAGCCAATCCAAACGGGCTCTTATTCTTGAATGGGAACGCCGTTCTTTTCGGTGTCCACTATGAGTTACCGGTAACATTGTTCTGCCAATGTCTAGTATAGCAGAAAAATGATCCTCCAACTGCACTTAAGAAAAGGAAAGAAAGAGCTATAATAATGCTCTTTCTTTGTTTTTGGGTTCCTTGTATCTGGAAAAAAAAAAAGTGAGACCTACTTAAAACACAAAAAAGTGATTGAATTTTTAAAATGTATCACTATTTATTAAATTTGGTTAAAACCGAACCGAAATTGTAATAACTGAACTGAATCGAATTTATTTCAATTTGGTTTGGTTTCACATTTTTGCCAAACCGAACCAACCGAATGCCCATCCCTACTTTTAGAAGTGAAAATCCATATGCCTGATAGATTTTGAGGGCTCAAATTTTTTCTGCAGATAGTAATAAGAGAGATTTAGTGAATTATGAGTTCACTTAATCTGATTATGAGTTTGTTTTAAGTCTTTAATTTATAGTGGTATCTAATTCATTGGAGAGCTAATTTTGTGTGGTTACCATATGTACAATGTCTTGAAGTCAATGTACCTAAAATATATTTCCAGGGCTTGAGTTTTCTAGATGGAAGCAACATGTTGACAGATTCAAGCAAGGAAGAATCTTTGCCCCTTAGTGACCTTGATCTCGATCGTCTTGTTGATGCTGCAGGGGACATCATTCTGAGACACTATTTGGCTCGGGGCAGTGTCTTCAACGTTTCCTTGCCGCGCTGTGTGTGGGAAACAATCTGGATGGAACAACAATTCCTGAGTTTGTTTGGGTTTTGGAATCTATTGATGGTGCAGAGGAGAGACTCTTGCCTACATTTGGCACTTCGCTAGCTGTAGTTCACAACGGTAAACCGGTCATTGGATGCATCTGTAATTATAACAAAGATGCTAAATACACCTACAACAGGTTGGCCTACAAGGTTGGAGAAACCTTCTTCAACGGCAACTGCATTGCTTACTCTGAGTTAGCTGCCGGTATGTTGCAAGTTGTCGTTGACTGTGCTGTCGAGCCCTATGGTCTTCTCGGGCTAGTTCCTATAGTAGAGGGTGCTGGTGGAATCATAACTGACTGGCAACCTTCTCCAGCGTCTTCCGTTCCTCAAAATTCTTTCAAGGTTGTTGCTGCTTCTGACTTGATAACTCACCAACAGATCATTTCTGAACTATCTAGTTTAAATAGTTACAATTCTATTCAATTAACTGATTTTTTCAGATTAGTTCACTGCTTTTTGTTTGGTTCATGTAGAAAAAACCTTGAGTTTCACTAACAAAATGAAAACTTCATTGATGTTATGATTATACAGAAATTACTAGTACTACTACTACTACACTCGTACTACATGACAACTGATTTGTATTCTGCTTCCGTCTCGTGTGGATCAGTAAACACCTTACGTTTACTTTAATAACGTAATGTGTTGTATATTTATTGATTTGATATAAATACGAATACCTCAAAATTTCTGTTATTATCCCCAAACATTTGATACCTTAAATTAACCTATTCATTCTTTTTTAATCTTCTTATGCCAAACTTTGGAATAAACCTATCATTTTTTGTAAAATAAAAATGAAGTTTGATCCTAGCCAATGTCCTCTAGTCAACACATAACAACAATTTTTAAAAAAAATTAATCTTTGGAGTAATCACCACAAAGACTATATAATGCACTATACAAGATTTTTTAGATAGTGAAAAACTTCATTTCTATCTCTTCTACTTCTAGTTTTTTAATCAGATTCAAGTTCACTCCAGTATAATTTTACGATGATGGACACTCTATTCACCTCCTCCTTGGAAGAAATGAGAAAGATAAATTTATTGGGAGTTGGGTATTTTTTGTTAACAATTTTAATTATTTATGTTACTAAATGGATTTATAGATGGAGAAATCCAAAATGCAATGGAATTCTTCCACCAGGTTCAATGGGATTTCCTTTTATTGGGGAAACTCTTCAATTGATACTTCCAAGTCACTCATTGGACCTTCCTCCATTCTTGAAAAATAGAATTAAAAAGTAAGCCTATGCTCTTACTTCCACTTTAATGTTGTAAATACTGACAGATTCAGAATTTAAACGTTGTAGTTTTGAAATGAAAATTTGAGTTTTTGAAACGTGTTTGTAATTCCATTTATCCGACTAAAAACAATACTATTGACCCTCCATTTCAGTTTAAGTTTCTTACGTTCTTTTTTAGTTTGTTTCAAAAGAATTTTTCTATCAAAATTGGAAATAAATGTATTTTAAAATTTTAACTTTATCTTAATGAAAAGTTTTTATAGTCACACAAATTTTATAACATATTTAATATCATAAGTTTAATAACCACACAAATACTTGACATATTTAACGTGACAAGTTCAAAAGTGTTCATTTCTTTCTTAAATTCCATATTCAATCAAATAACAACCACAAGAACAATAATATATTCAATGCAATCTCACACGTGAGGTTTTGGGAAGGGTACTGTTGTATGGTAGATACGCAGAACTTATCCCGAAGATTGCATTCGAAAGACTCCCGACTCAAGTAAAGCATATCCAAATAGTTATGAAAAGGGGATAACTTCACATAAATTGAAACATATAAAGTATTACTCTTTTATTGTACTGAAATTTGTCTATTACATCAATATGATTTTTTTCTACTTATTTCAGATATGGACAAATGTTTAAAACAAATATAGCAGGAAGGCCAGTGATTATAAGTGCTGATCCAGAATTCAATAGTTTTATTCTTAAACAAGATGGAAAATTAGTGGAAACATGGTCATTAGACACTTTTGCTGAAGTATTTGAACAAAATACTCATTCTTCAAGAAAATATACAAGACATTTGACTCTAAATCATTTTGGTGTGGAGGCATTAAAGGAAAAATTACTTCCTCAAATGGAAAATTTTATTAATTTGGTTCTTGAAAAGTGGTCAAGTCATGAGTCTCTTGAAGTAAAAAGTGCAGCCATTAAAGTAAGTAAATTCCAAACTTTATTATATGTGTTTATTTTTTGAAATTGTACTAGAAAATGACAAAAATAACCTTTAACTTCGAGAATGCACATCTAGACACTTCAACTCATTTCTAACTGTATCTTGTGGATATTCAGTGCTGATGTGGCATATAAATTTTTGGGGTGTCTGGATGATTATTTTATAAGTTGGAGTGCTCAACTGGCATAGTAGAGACGAGTTGATCTGTCTAGATGTGCATACTTAAAACAACTAAACTCTCCAACTTTGAGAATATACATCTAGACACCTCAACTTGTCCCCGCTACTGTCTTGTGGACATGTGTCAATGACGTGATACATAAATTTTTGAGGTGTCTAGATGATTATTTTGTAAGCTGGAGTGTTCAACTAACATAATACACACAAGTTGAGGTATCTAGATGTACATATATACTGAATGTTAGAGTGTTTAGTTGTCAGTTAACATCAAATTAATATGTCTATTTATGTATTATGCCTTTTTTTTTTAATGGAAACACTATTTGAGGTGCATTTTTTTTGTCTATGTATGATGTTTGATATATCTTTTTTTCTATTTCTATTGCAGATGACAGTTGATTTTGCTGCTAAGCAAATTTTTAGTGGTGATCTTGAGAATGCACCATTTAATATAAGTGACATGTTTAGAGACTTAGTAGAAGGTTTAATGTCATTCCCAATTAATCTTCCTGGAACTTCTCATCATAAATGTTTAAAGGTATTAAATTAATACTTAAACGTTATTTCAATCATTCTAACAAAAGAACAGTTTATTAGTACTTTTTCAATCAATCACATCAACTGCTTATTTATAATATCAGTTTCAACACTTAAAGCTTATCAACTAATCCAAACGGACTCTGATGCAGATACATAAGAAAGTACGTGAAACAATGAGAGACGTACTGAAAAAAAGGATAGAGTCATCTACAAAAAAACGCGAAGGAGAGGAAGACCTAGTTGATCATCTTCTAAGAGACATGGATTCTCAGAAATTTTTAACAGAAGATTACATAGTTCAAATGATGTTTGGTTTGTTATTTGTCACTTCTGATTCTATTTCAACTACATTGGCCTTGTCTTTCAAGTTGCTTGTTGAACATCCTCATGTCCTAGAGGAATTAATAGTAAGTATTTTTAATTTTACTTATTATGAACAGTTACATACAGTTATTTTTTTAAGCGATTTGATTTTATATTGAAAAATTATGTATGTATTTATCTAATCATATGTTATTTCAATTTAGGTTGAGCATGACTCAATTTTGAAGAATAAAGACAACTTGGATGCCCCTCTCACTTGGAATGACTACAAATCCATGACATTTACGCTTCAGGTTTGTTCTATACTTATAACATAACGAGTTTATTTCTATATGTTGATGATGTTAAGTTTTTATACTATCGGACTATTCAAAAGGAAAATTATCAATGATTTAAGTTATATGAGTTGATTTATAAAGTTATTTGACACTATCAATGAATTTTTTTAATATTTATCAGTAGATTTTCCAATAATTATCTTATAAATGGTCTGATTTGACATAACTTATAATATTCATGTAATTATAATGTGGCTAATATTTTTTTCTTCTTATTTTATCATATGTAGGTTATCAATGAAGTCCTAAGGTTGGGAAATATTGCACCTGGACTATTTCGTCGAGCATTAAAGGATATTCCAGTTAACGGTATGATATATATAAGAAAAAAATTTAAAAGTTCAAGGATATGTTTAGTACGATAGAAATATTTTATAAAAAGTAAGTCATTATCTGACAATAAAAAATGAAAAATAAAATATAATTTTTTTTCAAAAAAAAAAAGTATCATTCATACTATATACATATAAACTTCAAATTCTAAAATTAAAATTAAAATCAAAATCGAAAATTGGGATTATTTTTTTAACTTTGTTTATTTATTATTTAGGATATACAATTCCAGCAGGATGGGTAATTATGATTGCAACTGCTGCTCTTCATTTAAATTCAGATCAATTTGAGGATCCCCTTTCATTTAATCCATGGAGATGGAAGGTATATATATTAAAAAATATTTATTTAACAACTAGTAAAATTATAAAATAAAATCCTAAATTAATGAAATTGTATTTTTTAAAATTTCTGAATTTTTTTTGAAGGAAATTCAATCGAGTGGCGGAGCTAAAAATTTCATGCCGTTTGGATATGGAATGAAGCAATGTGCTGGTGCAGAATATAGCAGGGTCTTTTTAGCCACTTTCCTTCATGTTTTAGTCACTAGATATAGGTACTTGATTACATTTTTTTATGAATTTTATTTATATATATTGACTGTGTAAATATTTTTATGTTATCTAAGTAACTAAGTTATATAAATAAACAATATAAAGATATTTTTATTGAAATCGTTTTTGGTAGGAACATTTTATACACATAGTAGACATTTTAGGTATATTGTTTGAATTCTCCAAAAAATTGTTATTGTATTTATATTGAATCCTCCAAAAATAATACATTTTTTCGGAGAATCCGATGTAAAAACATGAATCCAAACACCAAAATATCAAAAAACAATGTAAAAATACTTCAAACTATTAATGTATATAGTTCAACCTATCATGTCATATCATATAAGTTTTATTATCATTTTTCTTGGTTAATAATTAGGGGAACTTGTATAGATCCCACTAGTTTAGGAGCTAATTACTTAGATACACTCTAGTTTGTAATATTACATATCTTATCAGATTTTGGTGCGTCCATAGACATGTATCTTAGGATACATGAGATCAAAATTAGGTGTAATTTGTTCTAGATACGTTGTAATCAAGTGAATTCACATGTATCTAGATACATAACAAATCTCGTTCGCCTCCCTCACCACTCTCCTATGTATAATATGATATGCCAGATACATGTGAATCACACCAGATACATACAGTTACATGTATCTGATGTGTATCTTGTGTAATTCACATGTATTTGGGATACATAACGAATCTCGCTCGCCTCTCTCCCTATTTTAGTGTATCTGGTAGCAAAAATACATGCATCTAAGTGTATTTTTCTTAATATATGATAATAAATTCTTAATTAGTGGTAAGATACGTAATATTTTGAAAGTAAAGATCATAATAATATATATGGTAGTGAAGTATGTCTAGTTTCATTTTTTTCTTATAATAATAATTCATTTGAATTTCTTATTTTTCCTTTTTTGAACATTAATTTTGCAGATGGACAATGGTTAAAGGAGGCAAAATAATTAGAGCACCAATTATAAGATTTCCAGATGGATTTCACTTCAACGTCTCTCAGAAGAACCAATAAAATAATATTACTATCATTACTAGTTTATTGCAAAATTCCATTTTGTGATTCCCTTTTTTGTTTGTTTGTTTGTTTTGATCTTATTAAATAATTTATGAAGAAAATAATAATTTCTTGATGTACATATTTTGTACCCTCAAAAGTTCCATTTATGATTCCCTTTTTTTGTTTGTAGTGTACATTTGTTACTTAAAGAAATTATATACTTTCAATTAGTTCTTGGTTCAGTTTGGATCGGTTATTGGTTAAAATAAAAATCAAATCAAATCAAATAAAAAATAACCGTCGGTTTGGTTCAGTTTTTCTGGTTTTTCCGATTTGAAAGTAATAAATTTTTGGAGGGCATACGTATCTCGATAGACACAAACACCTAGCTAATACATGAACAATCCACAGAGAAAGCTACTATTGGTTCAATTAAACAATACTAAAATTATCATTACACAAACAAAGTGATTCAATTAAGAGAAAATGTGACTATCTTATATACACGATATACATGTATATAACTATTCGATGCAAAAAGTATATTCGAGCTCGATATCCACGATGGGACTCGAATCCACCGTGATAATTAGTATACATTTATAACTAACTAACACGATACACGACACACACACACACTCTATTAATTAATACAATATACATGTATATAATTGTTCGATGCAAAAAGTATATTCGAGCTCAATATTCACGATGGGACTCGAATCTGCCGTATTAATTAATATACATTTATAATTAACTAACACGATACACATATACAAAAGCTTAATGTAAAAAAGTATATATGAGCTCAACGACCACGATGGGAGTCGAAACCACTATGCTTATTAATTTAATACGATACATATATACAAAAGCTCAACGTAAAAAAGTATATCGAAACCACTATGTTCATTAATTTAACACACGATATACACGTAAAAAAAACGCGATGGAAAAAATATTTTAGAGCTCAACGTTCACGGTGGGACTCGAACCCACAATCTCCCGCTCCGGAGGCGAGCGCCTTATCCATTAGGCCACGCGAACTCTTTGATGCTACATTCTCCTACAAATATTATACAAACCATTTATCGAACTTCAAGAATCAACAGGCTGAAGAACAAGAAAACCAAATGCTTAAGCTCTTCTTGCTAAGGTTTTTGAGAAAAACCCTAATCCCTTTAGCAGAGAAGAGAGTGTTGAAAGCTCAAAAATGGTGTTTACAATATCATCAAACCCAGTTCAGTTTACACATAGTACTTCTTTAATTTCTCGACCCAATCGTTATCTCAAAAGTTCTGTTCCAGTTTCAAATTTATCATTTTCTTTCTTCAGGTAATTTTCTGTTGTTGTTTTGTAATGTATGGATTAGTTATATACAGCGAATTACAAAATGAATACTACCCATAATGCCTAATTCATGTTTTGCGATTCGTTTTTGTTGTTTCGTGTTGGAATTGCTGAAAATTGAATTGGGTTTTTGTAAAAAGTTGGATAAGATATGAAAGTGAGGTTTAACTGAAAAGGGTTCTTCGTAGAATCTTAATTGAACTCACCGAAGTGGGATTTTCATGTTATTGAAATTGGGGAATGTATGGATATGGACTATTCATATAAATGACCCCCAGCTAATTAGAGATTGATGGATAGTTAGTTGGTTGATATTTTGTTTAATTGTAACTGTAAAATGGCAATGGGGAGTGTTTTGGAGATTAAAGTTGGGGCCTTTTTAACCACTCGATTATGATTGCATTTCCTACTTAAAAAGATTGATATGTAGTTGATTGATTGATCATAAATGTAAATGGCAATGGGGGGTGTTGGAGATTAAAGTTGCGGCCTTTTTAACTACTTGATTATGATTACATTTCCTCCTCCTGAGATTGATGTTTAGTTGATTGATTGATCATAACTTTAAAATGGCAACGGGGGTGTTGGATATTAAAAGGTTGTGGCCTTTTAAACTACCTAATTACAATTGCATTTTCTCCTTTATAGAGAATGACGTGTAGTTGATTGATTGATCATAAATGTAAAATGGCAATGGGGGGAGTGTTGGAGATTAAAGTTGCAGCATTTTTACTGCTTTATTATGATTACATTTCCTCCTTCTGAGATTGTTGTGTAATTGATTGATTGATCATAAATGTAAAATGGCAATGGGGGGAGTGTTGGAGATTAAAGTTGCAGCATTTTTACTGCTTTATTATGATTACATTTCCTCCTTCTGAGATTGTTGTGTAATTGATTGATTGATCATAGCTGTAAATTGGCAATGGGGGGTGTTGGAGATTAAGTTGCAGCTTTTTAACTACCTGATTATGATTGCATTACCTCCTATATAGAGAATGACGTGTAGTTGATTAATTGATCATAACTGTAAAATGGCAATGGGGGGAGTGTTGGAGATTAAAGTTGCAGCATTTTTACTGCTTGATTATGATTGCATTTCCTCCTTCTAGCAATTGACTGTGTGATCAGACATGAATACATCAGGTTTTCCGTAAAATCTCAACTGAATAAAAGGATGGTCTGTGCTGCTGCTTCAGCTGCTGGAAGTTCTAGTTCGAGTGATGACTCAAATCCTTATGAGGTAATTTAGAGTTATCTCATTTGGACACGAGAAATGCTTATAAGGTTCAGCTCCTCTAGTGAGGGGTGTACATCTCTGGTCCTTTGTGCTAAACTGTTTTTGTACAGGTTCTGGGTGTAAACCCTATTGAGGGATTTGACATGGTTAAGGCAGCATATGCAAGAAGAAGGAAAGATGCTGAGCGGAGGGGTGATGAAGCAACTCTTGCTCAGGTAGCTTATGCTTGGCAATCTCTCTCTAACTCACTTTCCTTCTTCTTAATGTTTGATTGTTGTTAGGAGTGAGCACTCAATGTAAGCTTTTTAAATTTTTTGTTTCAGTTGGAGAAGGCTTATGACAAAATCATGATGTCACAGTTAACGAAAAGGAAGCAGGGTGTCACCTTTGGCTCTTTTAAGGTTTTTTTTTCTTTGGTTTTAAAGCGCTGAAATCTTATTAGCATGCAGTTTTGGCAATATTTGTTCACTCTTGGGGTTTTGTAAATATTTTGTATTCTCTGTTCATGTTATGTAATTGGGGGGGGGGGGTATTTTTATTAAGATCCTTATAGTCATTTTATTATTTTTCTTTTCTATTGTCATAAATTTTCCCCACCTTTTACTCTATGAAAATAGAATTGCTCTTCTATCCCTGGATTAATTGCAAGGGTTATCTAAATAATTTTATTTATGACGTTCTATTTGTCTAAGATTTGGCTGTTTAGCTTTGTTTAGGGGCAGATATTGATTTCTCTTATAAGTTTGTTATTTTTAAATTCAGGTATCTAAAGAGGTACGATATGCTGATAAGCAGCCTATTGTGCCATGGGGTCCACGGTACATATTCTGCCAATAATGCTTTCATGACAATAGCTCTCTGAAACTAGATAGTTTTCTTGCTTGCAACTATACGTAATTGACACTTAATTTTCAATGATTTAACAATTAGTATAAATTACATTTGCTGAATTTAGTTGGCAGTTGTGTAATTAACACATACATGCATTAACCCTTCGGGGTGGCCCAGTGGTTTGGGCTTGGGACTTCCATGTTGGAGGTCTCAAGTTCGAAACCCCTTGCCAGCAAAAGCAAGGGGTTTGCCTTCTGGGTTGAGCTTGTCGCACCGGGCTTGCCTAGTGCGGGTTACCTCTCCTATGTGGTTTGCGAGCTATTGCATAGGAGCGGGGGTTTTACCCTGTGCGCACCCAAAGGGTAGCGGCTGCGAGTTTCCCTTGTCATAAAAAAAAAAAAAACATACATGCATTAACATCTTTACCACACATATAGGTAAATGCCTTACTGACTCAACCAAAGCTATTTGTATGCAAACATTTCAGTATGCTATTAGTTTCTCTTCTCCTTCCAGTCCTTGTCCTTCGAAACATCTCTGCTTCACATTTACTGGTAGGAAATTTATGCAGTAGATTATGTAATTTATTTTCCCTTTTTCAGTTATAAATTTTAATTGTGTTTTTTAACTTTATCATCGGTATGCTTTCAGGTTCACCAAATCTGATGACAAAGATATCAAGATCAACTTGGCAATTTCAGCTGTATTTGTAAGTAGTAAAATATTCATCCCTCCATTCCAATGTGGTTATCTTGTTTGGCTTTTAGGATGCTAGTTTACAAATTGTTGTAGTAAAATCATGGATAAATTCATATATAAGTGTGATTTAGAAAACTCAAAAAATTATATGAAAAATTCTGAAATTGGAAGTATTTTCCTTTCAAAATACAAAAATAGATATGGTTAACTTGAAAAGTGACAATCTTTTGAGACAGAGAGTAGTTATTCCGTCTTCTACAACGGCCTTCTTTTGATTTTTTTCTACTTTAATGTATCTATGGATCTGTTTTGTTTCTTTATTGGTTTTCTAGGTACCTGCCTATCCTCTTACAGTTTTAGTGTTAACTTTTATTAATTGGATAGTTTATATGTGCTTATTCGCATCATTATGGATCCTTGGATGTTTCATAATAGTCATGTATGGAAAGTACAGCTGCGGCAACTCCAAATATTGGTTTCCATTCAAGCATGGCTTGACCCTACATAAAGTGCATGAAAGCTTACTGATGCTTCAACCCGTCTCTACCTGTGTCCACTTCTATGAGTTCTTTTTCAAGTTCTGCACTTTTATTCTTTTGGTAATTAAGGAGTTCTATGGTCAGCCTTGGGGATCTTTTAAGGGTTACCACTATATAAAGTAACCAATCATCAGGAAGAACTGAATCAATGATTTTTTAGTACCTAAGAATTTGTGCTTGAAGGTTCAACCTTGCTTTAGCTGAACCTCCTTTGTTTAAGGCTTCAATCTCTTTGGTGATATTCTCTGTTTCTAAATACTTGATACCAAAAAAGGAAACTATGTATTCCAACGAGAAATGCTTCAAAAGTGCCAGATAAGTAGATAACAGCAGTAATTCACCGGATCTTCCGTCTACAAAAATGGAAGAGATGTATGTTAAGGTCGGCTTCATGAAAGCAAGAAAGGAAGCAAGTTCTGCCTTGCCAGAAAAAAAGAAAGATAACAGAAATAATTTGTTAATCATTGTCACCACTCTCTGTTAAATGCAGTTTTCATTCTTGATTTAATGAAATATTGATCTCGACTCCTAATGGTGCTCTGTTGTTTCATGTATTATCTTTTGCAGATAGCTTGGGTTTTTATAAATCGTAATGCTGAGTGGAAGCCTTTACAGTTTTTGGCCTTCGCCTTTGTATATAGGATATTTGAGAAATTAAAAGCATTTGAGCCTCCAACTCCCACGTTTACAGTAAGTATACTTAAAATAGCATTCCTGTCTTCTTCTGCTAGTGAATGCAATTGTATCTCCTAACATGTCCATCATCAATGTGAAATCTTACATGAAAATCAACATTTCTTTCTCATATTTTGCAATATATAACAGAGATTTATGTGGATTTTATGGGACTGTACATATTGCTTTTCAAGTGCATTCATCTTTCAGCTGGATTTTTTCAGGAGGAAGGCGAAGATGAAGGACGGATGATGAGGATGGGAAAAAGGCTGCTTCGTTCTCTTGCATTAGTTTTTGGTTGCATAGCTATTGCATCCTTGGTATGTTTTCTGTCAGAGTAATATAACCTGACTGTTCAATTTGTTGGTCCATCTGTAAAGTCATTTGAAAGAATCTAATTTTTGCTTTCTGAATCATCTCTCATCTTGGAATGTCCTACATAATTGTTGCCTTTTATTAAATTAAATCTCCGTTATTCATCTGTATAGGGATATACTGGCCTCCTCAATTTTATCGAGTATGCTGGTGGTTTCATACCTGTCTTTCTGTACAACAATCAGGTAAGAGAAGATCTTCCCATTGCAATCTCTACCACCGCTGCACAAACAAAAGGCTTCACAGACCTTCACATATCACAGATAGGATAACAATGTTTTATCATCTTTTTTCGGCATTTATGAGTGTGATTTCTCTGAATAGTTATGACTCCTCTTCATCTTATGAGTAGCTAAAGAAAAATTGCATTCAGTTAGTTTTACTTTACGTAAAGGAATTAAGGCTATGTTTAGTGGAGGAACTCGGTTCTCAAATATCCATGTGGCCGGAGGAGGTTGGATTGAATTTACTCTTAGATACACCATCAATTATATTTTCAATTTGCCATCTATTCTGTCTTAGGACCCGAAACTTCTAATTTAGCCTTCTCGGTGAATGACTCATTTGGTGACGTAGCAGATATACTAGGAAGGCTAAGGCATGTTTTTCCCTCTTGCATATACTTTTTTCGTGTATCCTGCTGCTTGCTTCTGTATACTTGTGCTAGGGTTATAATGTTGAATATATTCAGATTGTGCATTAGGTCCTCTTTTATCTCCACTCAACATGAATATGAAAACGAATAGGCAGGCATTAACCTCAACTTATACAATGCTTTATCCACGGTGTTGAATCTTTTACGCGTGCAGGAATTGCTTGTAACTGGATTCACAGCCGTCGTGCTTCACATCATTGCATCTTATTACAGATAGTCTACCTTCTACACTTGTTGAAGAAGAGATGCAGTTGCCTTGTGTTAGCTGTCAAATTTTGTAATTCTATTTGTTCCAGAAATTTCCCTTGTTTTGTCTATAGGATTGACCAGCTGTTGTAAGGATGCACCAAGTTTTGAGGATTCTAGGATTAAACAAGACCACAATCTTTCACAATTGATTGATGTTAATGTGGAAATATAAATGATAATGAGGAGGAAATATAACTTTTGACTGTGTGTCTGGTACAGAGTCGGAATTTAACCTTCAGGTTTTTAGCATTGAACACATTATTTTTTTGAAGTTATGAGTTCATATCTACTATTTATTGTAATTTTAATATATTTTTTACACAAAAAAATTTACGCTGCACCAAAAGTATTGGATTCATAAGAACTCGGTACAACAAATGACTAAAATAGAGAAATGTTTAACTTAGATACGTTCATATGTATCTCAATATGACTTTTGTGTTAGCCATTTATATTTTGTTTAAAACATAAATTGGTTATGTTTGCACAATATCTTAAAAAGGCCAAATTATAAATGACATCTCATAAAATGTGTAAATTACACTCAATGACCTCGTAAATTGGTGGTCTCAAATTTTGAGTTGTAGTTTTTGCTTGTAAGGCAGAAGTCAAAACTTATGATTAATTGAAAGATCTATCGTCTTAAAATATCTTGTATTTCTATCTTTATTGGCAAAAACTAGAACTTGTGCCTAAGTTTTGTCTTTGTTGTCCATTCGACGAAGTTCTAACTTTTACCTTTAAAGGCAAAACTTGCGTTCAATTAAACAAGTTCAATGTCTTGAAATATCCTTAACTTATGTCTTATAGGTAAAACTAATTTACATCCACAACTTATATTCGGTAGGCAACAAAAGCTTTTCCTAGTGAATTTTCTGAAGCAGAAGATATTTCTTCAATAATTGGTTGAGTGGAGCTGTAAAATCAAGATCACCCTACTGTAAGACCTAGAGTTGTCAAAATGGACCAGCCCAAGCCTCGGAAACCAAGGAATTTGAAGGGCTAGGGCAGGTCAACCCTTCATATGAAAGGGCCTTGAAATAGTCCATCCATCCCAACCCTAGAAGGGTTGCGGGCTAGCCTTTCTTTTCCCCCCCTTCATGTTTCTAATATTTTTTTTCTTTTGAATCTAAATTCAAACTTAAAATTTGTCAATAGTGGGTTGGGTTAGACCGGCCCCATGGGCTAACCCATTTTGACGGCTCAAGTAAAACCATTTGTGAATTTAAACCCAGTCAAAACGTTTTAAAGTTTAAGTTTTTCCCATCAGTAAACGAGGTCAAAAGTTTAAGACCATCCACTTTCGTGGTCATCTCTCTTATAAAGCATGAGAAAACTACCTTATTAGACATACAGTCATTACCATATATACTTGTTCTGTCTATATTTTCAAGTAATTGCGTATTTACCACTAATTAAGAGTTTCCTACCATATAATAGGAAGATACACCTAGATACATGCATATTTGCCGCCACATACACTAAAATAGGGAGAGAGGCGAGCGAGATAGTCATGGATATCATATACATGCGAATCACACTCTATGTATTAGGGATACCA
The DNA here is from genome assembly GCF_000226075.1 of Solanum tuberosum. NCBI lineage: Eukaryota > Viridiplantae > Streptophyta > Magnoliopsida > Solanales > Solanaceae > Solanum > Solanum tuberosum. The sequence goes on along the minus strand of NW_006239277.1, from coordinate 563,215 downwards.
TATACATAGGAGAGTGGTGAGCGAAATGGGGGGGTGGCGAGGGAAATTTATATATACATCTCGAATATACCTGGATATAGTGTATCTAGAACAAATTACACCTAATTTAGACCTCATGTATTTCGAGATATATGTAGCTAGACGTATCTTGATGCACAAAAATCTGATAAGATTCGTAATATTACAAACTAGAGTATATCTAAGTAATTAACTCTTAAATTAGTGGAATTTCGGTAAGTCGAATTGTCATCCCATGCAAACAATCCATTTTTAAACCCAACAATTTATTGATGGGCCAAAATAAGCCCAGCCCAGCCTAAACTATCCAAACCCAAATTCCAAAACAAGTCGAATTTGGAGAACTCACCGAAAGGTCTAATGGAATCTCATCAGCTTCGGAGCTAAAAAGCGATTCCGAAATATCTTCTCGTCGGAGCGGAAAAACGTCGCCGCAGCCTGAATCTTCTCTATCGGAGTCTACGGGAAACCCTTATTTCTCGACGGTGTATAGATTTCAGCACATTGACAGACAAAATCTGAGGTATACTTCTCCAAAACCCTAGATTTCTCGGAGTCTCCCTTGGGAGACTGAAATAGTTAGCAAACATGAGGATTATGATAAAGGGAGGAGTATGGAAGAACACGGAGGATGAGATTCTGAAGGCGGCTGTGATGAAGTATGGGAAGAATCAGTGGGCTCGTATTTCTTCTTTGCTTGTTCGTAAATCTGCTAAGCAGTGTAAAGCTCGCTGGTATGAATGGCTCGATCCTTCAATTAAGAAGGTCAGTTGTTTTTTCTATTGAATAAAGCTTGTTTCTGAGTCATATGATGTTGTTGTTTGGTAGCTAGTAGATACATGTATAAGTTATGAGATAATTGTTTTATTATCTTACTTGGGGTAGAAAATGGAATAACTACTACCTGCATTACTAGGGTAGAAGATGGAATAACTAATACCTGCATTACTAATACCAAATGAGCTCTAAATGTTTGTTCATTGGTTTTGGTAAAAGGTTATGTGAAAACTGTTTTTGATTGGTAATTTTTGCTGTGGAGAGGGTATAGAAGTAGGTGACATATGCTCATAGTACCAGCTGCAGGATAGGTATGAGTATAGGTTTGAGTGTTAGATTTTGACGAATCAATGTTCAAGTGCCAAGGTAGGGGTAAGGTCTGCATGAACTATACCATCATAAGACCCCACACGTGGGATTATACCGGGCATGTTGTTGTAATGTTCAATTGTTGATTCAAAAGAGTGTCAGGAAGTGTGTTAAAGATGTCTGAGAAGGAAACCAGTTAGTGTGAAAGTTATTTCCCCCCAAAATAGAGTAAAATATTTAACATTTTCCACAGACCCTGACAACCAATTATTTAACATTCTAGTTCACTGGGTGTTGTTTTTTTTTCTTGCTTAGTTTAATGCGACATGCGAGTTATCTTTCTTTGTAATGTGTGATACCGTTATGTATTTGTTGATAGCTGTCACATTTCAGATTTCATCCCATTCCATTGTGAACTAGAAAAGTTCTGTTTTGTGAGCATACTGTGGCTTTGCCCCAGTTTGTTTTTGGCTTGATTACTGGCATACAAGATCTGAAACTTGTTTTCTGTGTGGAGATTTCTGTCTGAGTTTTTTCAATCTTTTTCTGTTATTTCGTTTATCAATGACATCTAATGATTTTCTGAATAGAGAAAGTGGAGAAGTCACAGATTTTCAAGTTTACCTCAAGACTGTCAGTAGGAACTTATGTTTTAGCTTAACCACTTCTTGACACAACTTACTGCTATTTTCTTCCAGACTGAATGGACTAGAGAGGAGGATGAAAAACTACTTCACCTTGCAAAACTCATGCCCACTCAATGGAGGACAATTGCGCCAATTGTTGGCCGTACACCATCACAGTGCCTTGAACGTTATGAGAAGCTTCTCGATGCAGCATGTACTAAGGATGAGAACTATGATCCTAATGATGATCCAAGAAAATTGAAGCCTGGAGAGATTGATCCTAACCCGGAATCCAAGCCTGCTCGTCCTGATCCTGTTGATATGGATGAGGACGAGAAAGAAATGCTTTCTGAAGCACGGGCTCGGTTGGCCAACACAAGAGGCAAGAAGGCTAAAAGGAAAGCCAGAGAAAAGCAGCTTGAAGAGGCGCGAAGGCTTGCTTCTTTACAGAAGAGGAGAGAACTCAAGGCTGCTGGAATAGATGTCCGTCAAAGGAAGAGAAAAAGGAGAGGTATTGATTACAATGCTGAAATCCCCTTTGAAAAGAAGCCTCCTCCAGGTTTCTATGATATCACTGAGGAAGACCGTCCAGTTGATCAACCTAAGTTTCCAACTACCATTGAGGAACTGGAAGGTGAAAGGAGAGTCGATAAGGAAGCTCGCCTAAGAAAGCAGGATGTTGCGAGGAATAAAATTGCAGAAAGGCAGGATGCCCCTACATCCATATTGCATGCGAACAAACTTAATGATCCAGAAGCAGTGAGGAAGAGGTCGAAACTGAATCTTCCTGCACCACAGATTCCAGATCATGAATTGGAGGCCATAGCAAAGATAGGTATTGCCAGTGATCTAATAGGGGGTGATGAACTGTCCGAAGGGAATGCTGCAACGCGTGCTCTTCTTGCAAATTATGCCCAGACACCACAGCATGCAATGACTCCTATGCGAACACCTCAAAGAACCCCATCAACTAAGCAAGACTCTATTATGATGGAAGCAGAAAATCAACGAAGATTGACTCAATCTCAAACACCATTACTTGGAGGTGATAATCCTTTGTTGCACCCCTCAGATTTCTCGGGTGTCACTCCCAAGAAAAGGGAGGTTCAAACTCCAAACCCACTTTTAACTCCATCAGCGACTCCTGGAGCCACGAGCCTTACTCCTAGAATTGGCATGACACCTTCGAGAGATTCTTATGGGATGACACCCAAAGGAACTCCCATGAGGGATGAGCTACACATTAATGAAGAAATGGATATGCATAATAATGCTAAACTGGGGCAATTTAATTCAAAAAAAGAATTGCTTTCTGGTTTGAAAAGCCTTCCTCAGCCCAAGAATGAGTACCAGATAGTCGTCCAACAACCTCCTGAAGAAAATGAAGAACCAGAAGAGAAGATCGAAGAAGACATGTCTGATAGGATTGCCAGGGAGAAGGCTGAAGAAGAAGCAAAGCGACAGGCATTACTCCGTAAAAGGTCAAAAGTATTGCAAAGGGAGCTCCCTAGACCTCCCATTGCTTCTCTAGAACTAATAAAGAGTTCCTTAATGAGAGCTGATGAAGACAAGAGCTCCTTTGTTCCTCCTACACTAATTGAGCAGGCTGATGAAATGATTAGAAAGGAACTTGTGTCCTTGCTAGAACATGATAATACCAAGTACCCTCTAGATGAGAAGCCAGAGAAGGAGAAGAAAAAGGGGGTCAAGCGAAAAATTGTTGCTGAACCTGCTATTGAGGATTTTGAGGAAGATGAATTAAAAGAGGTATGTTCATGTTACAGAGAGAAAAAAATGGTTTCCTTTACATTTTTTGTCGATTTATTTTTAAAATGAGGGCAAAATCCCAAGTTAACTTTGTACTTTTGAGCAGAAGAGTTTCAAATACATGTAAGACTTGAGAGTTGGTGTCACATAATACTAGAAAAGACAAAAGAGTTGTCTAAATTCCATAGAAAGCATTTGGAAAGTATTTTTTTAACATTACCATATAACCTTTTTGTATAAGAATTTCTGAAACTATTCCTACAATTGCTGATAATCCTGAAATATGGCTGAAAGAATTGAAGATTACAATAGGTTCAATTGGATCATCCAATACTATATTTGTGAAGTTATATTTAACTGTATGTAGTGTATATGTAGTATATATATATATGTTATACTTGACTCCACACTACACAAACTAGCTTACATGCTCAACTTTTTAGACCCTACTGCAGTCATGACACTATATGTGGTGTCCCAGCTTTGTTTTTGGTATTTGTTGTTATGAGGACGAGTTAACTGAAACTGGATATTTGAGTCTTTAGTTAAGACTTCAGACACCAAAAAAATGCCAATGGTGAATAGACTCTTTGTTCCTTTTATTGTGTGCTAATAGATGTGCCCTTTTCATTACCAAATTTGTGTGCAAACAATGATGTTTTTTGGAGTTTGTATGATTTTATCTTGAGCCTACTGCATTATTACTAACTCCATTCGTGCAGGCTGATGGATTGATCAAGGATGAAGCTCACTTTCTTCGTGTGGCAATGGGACATGAGAGTGAATCTCTTGATGAATTTGTCGAAGTACACAAAACAACTTTGAATGATATCATGTACTTTCCTACCCGGAATGCTTATGGTCTCTCAAGTGTTGCTGGAAACATGGAAAAGCTGGCTGCTTTGCAGAATGAGTTTGAGAATGTGAAGAAGAAAATGGATGATGATACTAAGAAAGCAACAAAACTTGAGCAAAAGATCAAAGTTCTTACTAATGGATATCAGGTACAATTTAGTGGTTTAATTGTTTAATCTGAATTAGTTGCCGCATCCTGTACATTTTTCTGTTTACTTCATTTGCTTAGAGGTTTTATTGCAAGGCATAGTTTTGTATCACTTCTGCAATCAGACAGGTTTCTGGTTCTTACACTGGATCTATTTTTGGCTACTCTAGTTTTTTGTTTGTTTTTCTTTTTTGACTATATGTTGAGAGTTGTGATGTAAGCTATAAATTCGAGCTAACTATTCATTGTGGATGAGCAGATACGAGCTGGAAAACTTTGGTCACAGATAGAGTCAACCTTTAAGAAAATGGACACTGCAGGGACAGAGCTTGAATGCTTCCGAGCATTACAAAAACAAGAGCAGCTAGCAGCATCCCACAGGATCAACAATATGTGGGAAGAAGTTCAGAAGCAAAAGGAGCTTGAGCGTACTTTACAGAAAAGGTACGGTGACCTCATAGCAGATACGCAAAAGATCCAGCATCTCATGGATGAGTATAGAATACAAGATCAAATGCAGGAAGAAATCGCAGCAAAAAATCGTGCTCTTGAGTTGGCCAAGGCAGAAATTGCAGAAAAGGAGAGTATACCATCTGCTGATGATGTGGAACCTTCAGGTACCGTACAGTGCTCCAATACAGAGGAAAATTCTGCTTCTGCCTCTCATGTACCAATAGAAGCTGATGTGCATGCAGAGCCTTCAGGTACCGACCAGTGCTCTAATGCTGAGGAAAATTCTGCTTCTATTGAAGCTGATAATGTGCATGTGGAGCCCTCAGGTACTAGCCAGTGCCCCATTGCAGAGGAAACTTCTGCTTCTGTCTCTCATGACACAACTCCTCAAGACGTTGAGGGACAGGTGCAAGTGGCTGACGTTTCCACAATGGATGCTGAAGCCCTAAGTGACCATGTACCTATGGAGGGTCAGCAAAACCTAGTAGAGGAGAGTAATACAGATGTCACTAAAACAGAAGACTCTACAGTAGCAGCAGGTGACGTGGATACTAAAACAGACGACTCTGTAGTAGTAGCAGGTGATGGTGAGGCTGATCCCAAAAACATGTAAGGTTCTACCGAGAAAGTGGTTGGTTGTTCGCTTGTTCTGTAATCCTGTTTTCCTACATTTTTGGAACCAAGTTTTGCTTCATTTCAAGAATATGTTGTATGGTTGGATGAAAATTCGAAATTGTCAAAATTTGAACTGTGGTTTAGCTACCTATGCTGGTATTTGCAAAATAATGAAACTGCATTTGCCTACCCTTTCCAATTTTTCTTGGGAATCAACTCTTTAGGTCCTTTATTCACTGTCTTCTATGGCTAGTTGCTTCTGGGTTTGTGTTACTGTAAATGTGAGCTTAGCTTTAACAAGTTTTCTGGTTAAAATTGAATGTTGTGGTTAACATTACTGTAAAAATAGCTTCTAATTGCAATTGATTTGGTTCCTTTCCCAACTTCCAAAAGACATGTATGTTCTTAAAAGGCAGAAATTTGTTTGACTATAAGGTCATCTTTTAATTGTAATGGCAACATTCAAATGGACACAAAGTTTCCAAGGTTATCATTCTGAGTTACTTGATATGTATTGGTGGGAAATAGTATAAATTTTGGTGGAATGGTTTGAGGTGACAGAGAGGTTAGGTTGTTGATAGGTTATTTGATATTTGTACAGATGCAACTATGCAAGATAGTAAGTATCTGATGAAATAATTGAACATAATATGTATCATTAGAATAGGTGATGAGAAGGTAGAGGTAACAGGGTAGTAGGTAGAGTTGCGCAATATCTAGAATAGTGGAAAAATAGTTGAGATATCTAGTGAACTAGTTCAGATGATGAAAATATAATAGATGTCTAACAAAATAGTTATGGTGAACGCAAGCTAACTAGGTGATGAAGAGGTAGTATGTGTCCCACTAAAATACATGTGGTTGGTGTAAGTTGACGAGGTGGTGAAGTGGTAATAGGTAGAGTTATTCAAATATCTAGAATAGTGGAAAAATAATAAATATTTCTAGTGAAATACCTTCGAATAATAAAAATATAGTAGGTGTCTAATAGAATAGTTATAGTGAGGATAAACTAGTGTGGTGATAAAGAGGTACTATGTGTCCACAAAAGGATAAAAATCATTCCGGCCAGAATAATTTGGCCATAATGGCCCAAACACATATTCACACTATAAACTAATTTTTATTTTGACAATTATACCATTCATTGTCAAATATACATTTTTTTTATCAACTTATGTATTAATTATGTTTCAATAAATGAGAAAGTTTTTCGATATATAGAAAATTGACTAATTTTCATATTTCTCTAACTTCCACACATATATGGTTTTTAATTTCTTTTAGAAATGTTATAAAATGACCAAAGACCAATACGTATGTATTTTTTTTTCCTTTCTAACTAAAAATCTATAAAGAATACAAAAATTAAATGGATAATTAGAAAAAAATAAATTAAAACTTAAATTACAAAATAAGCTCACTCATAAAATTAAATTCAAACTAATTTTAACTCACACTCATCTTCTTGTAAAGTCTATCATAGATGCGTCGATTTTTTCGCAACTATAAAAAATAAATTACAAATATGATCTCAAAAGAAAATAATTTTTTTTCTTTTCTCTCTTTTATTCCATTCTCACTCTTTCTTTTTATTTTTTATTTTTTTAAATAAAAAATATTCATAAAATGATAAGCGAATAAATCCACACAAATAAGATATTTAATACTAAAATTAATCTTTGAAATAATTTTTTTTAAAAACAAATCACTTGTGAGAAGTGTCAAATATATTACTGAACTTTGTGAGATGGATCATATATCCCTATATGAATTTTGTTTTAATAAAAAAATAAAATAAATAATTTTTATAAAAATCAAGCAATATGTTAAAAATTGACACATTATAAAAATTATTTAATTTATTTTTTATATTTAAATATTATTTAAAATTATACCAATAATGATATTTAAAACTCAAAACACTTTAGACATGGTGAATATCAATACATTATAAAAATTATAAAAATCATATAGTTTATATGTATTGACCCTAGTTAATAGCAACCCAAGATGTTTCGCGTCCATGTGTTGTGCCTATTTAATAACTTGAGATTGATTACTTATATTTATAAAGTATTAATATAACCTCTAATTAAGTAATTTTATTAATTATTATATTTAATAAATTTAAATCATATATTTAAAATAATGTAAATAATGATTGTTTACGTTATATCAAATCAAGAAATTTTTGTATATATATTTTTAATCATTTGCTTGATTAAGTTATATACTCTTCAATCTTGATAATTACAGTTAATAGAATTTTTTGATTATATAATTAAAAATATGCCTACATAAAGTTAATAGAATTTATTGATTATTTATATATATGATTTTATTGATATTTAATTAAGAATTGGGCTTAAATATTTATAAGCATATACAATACATACATATGCATATGATTTTATTTTTATTTTTGTTTTTATTTTAAAACATCTTCTTAATTAATATAATTGAATAAATAATTATATATTCGTGGTTAGAAATGGATAAATTTAATAATTACTGCAAAAATAATTCCATTTTCAAATGCTTGAATGGGATGATTCAATTGTAATACATATTGATTATTTTTTAAATTTAAAGTTTAAAGTTTAAATGGCTATTTTGTTATTTTACTGAAAATTAATACTTTCTTTTTTCTAATATATTTGTCTTATTCTCTTTTTTTAGTATGTTACGACAATAATGGTTTTTTTTTTACAACTCTTTAATTCTTTTACTTTCTTTTTTTTAGTGTATGTTATGAAAAGAAGTTTTTTTTTTTTTTTTTGACAACTCTTTAATTTTAACTCTTCAAATGACATGTAAGTCTTTAAGAGGTCGTTTGGTTTGAAGACAAGTTATGTTGGGATTAATGATAATTGAATAAGTTATGTTGAAGTTATTTTTTATTGGTTGTTTGGTTTTGTCAAGTATATGTGACATAGTTTTTAAAATTAAGTTGTTTGTTTACAAAAATATCCTCTGAAAATAATTTTTTTTTTATAAAAGAGGTCTAAGGGGGTACTTTTATTATTTTACATTTTTATCTCGAGATAAGTTATATCGGGATTAGTATTTCACCCACAAGTAAGGATAACTTATCTCAGTCATAATTATTAATCTTGTGAAAGTTATCTCATACTTTGTAACCAAGCAAAGAATTAAAGAGTACTAAAAACTTATCCCTGAATTATTTTTCTTTATCCATCACACTAAACGATCCCTAAGATTTAGGATTAGAAGACATTTGTTACATTTTATATATCTTTAATTTTAAATTATAAAATTCAAAGGCTTTTTTTTCGTCTTTAACTTCGTACTAAATTAAAAAACGATTATTATGTTTCGAAAATGACCTTTGATTCTTGCCCACTTAATTGAATCAGATGCAAAAAGTCATAAATGACTGGCCATTATACCAAGTGTTCGTGATTAACCAATCCAAAAGAAAAGACAACAATAAATAAATAAATAAATAAATGAATGAATAAAATAAAATAAAATAAAATAGAGCAAAAATAAATTTCTAATGGACAAGAAAGTTCTTACTTCCAAAACCAAACACGTCATTAAGTAACTCTACTATTTGGGCCAAGTAGGCAAATACCAATTTCTCCATCTCTTTCGAATTTTTAAAATAGACACATGTATCGTACGTGTTACTATCTACTCCAATCTCATATAAGAGTTTATCGATGTTTCTGTTAGTTGTTGGTAACTCACTGCGTTGTCAGAGATCACTATGCATAATTTAAAAACACATACATTAAATTGAGTTAACCACACATATATATATATGATCTCTTTACGTTACATCTATATACAATCAACTTCTACTTAGAAAATACATACACATACAGTTTGTCATAAATACATTCAGGTTTCGCTTTGAAAACACAATATCACATACTTAATACAACTAGCCACGCATACATGCTATAGTTATAAACATACATTGTATCCGAGCGATTTCAATGATATTATATGCGTGTTAATATAATATATTTAGTTACGTTTTGAAATCAAAATGCATGTACATTTTATAACTAAAGAAAATTTTACTACGAGTATTTTTTATATATCTAGACGCAAATAACGTTATTTAAAGAAATTTGTCCCTTTCAAATTATGCTTTTATGATTGTGGGCCCAAAAGGTGGAATGAAAAGCCCAAATGAAATTATAATTCCAGATTCGTTGGAGGTAGGCTCTTTCTTTATCTTCCAGCTCAGGTTAACATCATAAAGTTTTCAAAACATATCTTCTGACTTTTTTTCACACACAAAAAATCAAATAATAATATTAAAAATAAATTATGGTATTTCAAGTTGAAATTTTTAGGATTAAAAAAAATAGTTATGGTAATCTAGTTGAGCCATCAATTATCTTATGTGATTATTCATGTATTATTTATTCATTGCTTAACGATTTCGATTTTATTATGTGTAATAATCTAGGTATTATGATTATGTATAATAAAAAGAGTTGTTCATGATTATTAATTTCTATTTAGATTGTAAAAGGTTATGTTAACTATTTTCTATTTTTTCCACTTTTATTTAATTTATTGGATAAATTTCATATCTAGTCACACACATGACACAACTCACACTATAGAGCAAATGTGGAAAGATATTGATGGAGTAATAAATATTATCATAGTGCTTAAATGTTTATTCATATTAATCTAGTAAAAATTAAAAATAAAATAAAATATGGTTGAATAATCTTTTCTTTATTAAGAAAAAAGATGATAAATCTGTTTATCTATATTAATCTAGCAAAAAATAAAGAACCTTTAAAAATACGGTGAAAGAAGCTTTTTTCTTATCATTGTTGAATGATGAAGTAATAAATATATTATAATGCTCAATGGTTATATATATATATATATATATATATATATATATATATATACATAT
>NW_006239277.1:540421-552704 GCF_000226075.1 Solanum tuberosum | reverse complement strand
TATATATATATATACATATACTAGACACAAGTGTCCGTGCTAGCACGAGCTCAATTAAATTTTAATATGATTTTTAAACATTTTAAGTTGTTAGTGATTGTAATTTATAGTACTTTTTACGTAATTTTTAAATAATATATGTTACTTTTCTTGTCCCAAAGTATTTAGCACAGATAGAATTTAAGAGTCACTCAAATGTGGTTAATTATTGATATTTACAATACTTTTTGTATAGTTTCCAAATTAAATAATACATGTTACTTATTTTGTCCCATTTAATATACTCTAACATATATTAATTTTATGAATCAATCGAATTTTTTTATAAGCAATCGAATTATTTAATGTTTTTAAAAAAAATATTTTATGCTTTCAATTGTTATGATTTATAGTATTTTTTACACAATTTTCAAATATATAAAAAAACAAAAAAACAAACAAATTAAAACAGAAGAAAAAAATAATTGAATAAGGGGGAAGCTGTGAGGTAGACATGTCGACCATGACCTGCCTGGTTATCCCCACTTATATATTAGTAGGGGATGTATACCTTGTATAATTAAGCGTGTATTATCATAAGGGAAATTACATAGTTAAGCAAACATATATTAGTTAAGTAGTCATCATAGCTATAGTTTTAGTCAATTACCACCCGCGATCAACATTCAACGATAATTAAATGGGGTGGGTTTTCGAGTTTGTATAATTCGCACGTTTGTATAATTCAGAATTTGTATAATATGTATAACTTTTGTATAATATACTTTGTATAACCGTTTAACGTTCAGATGTTTGTGTTTGTATAAATTCGTTATTTCGAGTTTATATAAAAATATAGCTCAATTATACAAACGTACCCGAAATAATACAAACTCACTCGCGAAATTACACAAACGAGGTAGCTTAAACTGTTGCTACAATCCGTAAATTGGCAAACTATAGCTATGAAGCATAATTAAATTTATTATAGTGCTTATTTGCTAAAATTCCCCTCATGAAAATATAAAACATCTTGTTGCAAATATTATTGTTTTAGATAAAAATAACGCAACAATTCTAAAATAAATTATCTCGTAATTTTATCCCAATTAAATATAAAATATTTTTTTAAAAAAATTAATCCCGAAATTTGTTATGCCTGTCCCTCCTACCAAAAGAGTCCTTAAGAGACGATCAAAATGAGCAACTATAAATACGAAATAAGTGGAGAGAAAAAAATAAATTACTAACAAAGAGGAACAGCCAATTCATTAAATTTAAGGTAAGCAAAACTGAAAAAGCTATAAACTTGCCATATGAATCTTTTTTCTTCAGTAACAAAATCTGGAAATTTTGTTTAGTAGCAAAATCTGGAAATTTTGTTAGTAACAAACTCTTTGATAAAACCCAAAAAAAATAAAATAAATTTGCATGCATGTAATTAAATGTGCTTATCTGCTGTCTCATATTCAGACCTAACAGGTGTTTGATGATGTTTTTTGTTCATGTGAAAGTACTTCTGTTTCACTGTTTCACTGTTTTTTTTTTCCTTTTTTGTTTTGTATCACTGTAATCAGTCCAAAAGTTGGTATGTTTAAAGTTTTTATCTTTTTGTGATTGTTGGGGTTGTGGGGTTTGGTTTTTTAGGAAAAAGATTGAATTTTTATGCAAAATTCCAAATCTTGATTACTAGGACTTTGTTAGTAATTGTTTGTATGTATGTGTACTAGTGCTATTTCTCTTTGATTCTTGAAATTTGTGGCTTAGAAGACAGACACCCATTGAGTTAGGAAGTGAAAAAAAATGTATAATTTTTTTTTTTGATTTTGGGTTTTTTTATGCTTCTTTGTATGTGATTTTTTTGTTGTTGAAAGGATTTGATGTTTTTGTTGTTGTTGTTGTTGTTGTTGTGTTGGTGATTAACTTGTGGAATTTGGTTTGCAGTTGAGTGAATTGTCTCTCTAGCATTGCTTGTATTGAAGAAACAGAGAAGAGAAGCTTATAAAGTATGAATTTTTCCATATCTCTATTTCCTTTTAACATTTATGTCTGTGTTAGACCTGTATAATGTTTTGAAATGTAATACTACCTCCATCCGTCTCAAATTATCTATCATTTTTCTCTTCTCGAGATTCAAACTACGTGAACATTGACCAACATTTTAAAATGTTCTTTTTTTGGTCAGAATTGCAACTGATGATAGTTTTCGTATAGTTTCTGAATATCAAAATTTTAATTTTAAAACACAAAAACAATATACAGTGTGTAATCCCACAAGTGGAGTGTGGGGAGGGTAGGTAGAGTCCGTAGGGAGGTTGTTTCTGATAGACCCTATATTGAGTTGATTTAATCTAATTTAGCTTCGAAGATTAGTCAAATTGATCCTCGAAAAGGGAAAATCGATACTTATTTTTCTATGGAGGGAGTACTAATATATAATGTCACATAATTGTGTAAGATTTTGGCCTCTCTATTCTTTAACCTTAGAATTTGAGTTAAATGCTCATATTGTTTGTGTGACCTAACTGTATACATCATTTATCTTCTTCTTTTTTTAATATGTAAAGAGAATGGAACTTAGTTTTATCTTGCTAATCTCAGAGAAGGTTACTCACACCAACATGGTTTATTTATTTAGTTACCAGAGCAATTTTTTTGTGTGTGGGAATTTAAAGAATATTAGGGGTGTGCTTCCACACTATTAAAGATAGAATGAGCATTTCCAGTTTATCTAGTTTGTAGATGATTTTAGCCAACTCGAACTAGTTTGGGATTGAGGCTTAGTGAGTGACAGTTGATTGTAGATTATTCCTTTCGGTGGCAAAGCCAGGATTTTCCAGCAATGGGGTGTCTAGTGTCACTCCTCGGACGAGGGTGGCTCTGCTACTAATTCCTTTACCATTTGTAAACAAGTTTCTTCTTGAGACAGGTTTACTTATTGCATGGTGAGTGATAAAACTCTCTTTTTGTTAACTGGTGACCGTAGTTTATCCGCCATGTTGTTTGAGAGCCTATAGGTCTGTTCCCTGAAATTCCAGCTAAGAATCTTTTTTGTCGGGTGTGATGTTTTGCTGCTGAAAAAGTTGATTGCAATTTATTATTTTTTCTTACATGGGCATACTAAAGCTAGATGGATGGCCCTTCAAGAATGAAAGTATTTACTTATATGGGACATGTTGATTGTTTCTGTTTTCTAGTTCAGTGAAGATGGTGGTAAGAACTGTGGATCTTCGCTCAGACACAGTCACTAAACCAACTGAAGCCATGCGGAACGCTATGGCCAATGCTGAAGTGGATGATGATGTCTTGGGTTATGATCCAACAGCCCAACGCCTTGAAGCAGAGATGGCAAGGATAACGGGCAAAGAAGCAGGATTATTTGTTCCTTCAGGCACTATGGGTAACCTTATCAGTGTGCTGACTCATTGCCAAATCAGGGGCAGTGAGATTATTCTCGGTGATTATTCCCATATCCATATTTATGAAAATGGAGGCATTTCCACCCTTGGAGGTGTTCATCCAAGGACAGTGAAGAACAATGAAGATGGTACAATGGATCTTGATCTGATTGAAGCTGCGATTCGAGATCCTAGCTTTGAAATATGTTACCCAACCACTAGGCTGATCTGCTTGGAGAATTCGCAAGCTCAGTAAGAATATTCTCTCACCATTAACTTTTTTTACGGCAACCCTCATATTGATGCATTATCTGGTAATGCTATTGAATTTGTGCTAGTTTTTGTTAAGAGCTGTAAATATTTAGTATATCATGGACCATACAACAACAACTATGCTTCAGTTCCAAGCAAGTTAGGATCGGTTATATGAATCGTCACCGATCATGTCACTTTGTTTAAGCCCATAACAGTCCAAAATTATAAAATCACTAGTGCCTCTAGCATTAGAAGTTCTCTACATGTCAATTGACATAAATCTCTAGCAAGATTAAAAGACTCCTAGCAAACATTAGATACAAAACATGACTAAAATTTATATAGATCTTTTTCTTCACATTACTTTAGTCAGTTTTGAGTATTCTCTCTTTATAATGCAAGTTCTTAACCAACAACATTCTATGAGTGCAGCTCAGGGGGCAGATGCCTTTCTGCGGAGTACACAGACAAAGTCGGAGAGCTAGCAAAGAAGTATGGTCTGAAGCTTCACATTGATGGAGCTCGTATATTCAATGCATCAGTTGTGAGTACACAATTTTCTTGTTTGTTAGGAAACAACCTTTTGTTTGGAGCCTGTCATTAATGCTACCTTGAGTCGGATGGATCTTCAAATTAGGGTGATTTTCAGTAGTTTCTATAAAGAATATCCTAATATAGTTCAATGACACATAGCTAGGTGCACATTTTTATTCTAGAAGCATGCACAATATCTTATGTGCCTGCTTTTACTTTTGACAGATCTAATAATCATCGTTCTTTTCTATGGACATATGACTTCATGGATTTTTGAGTTTTATAGGAGTCTAAATTGTAGAGTTGTCCATAATTACTTTTTATAAGGGCTTCTACGTTTGTCTTTCTGTATACCTTCTTTATTTATGTTCATTCTGATTAACTGGATTAATCTGTCATTTAGGCACTTGGAGTGCCTGTTCATAGGCTTGTACAGGCTGCTGATTCAGTTTCGGTAAGTGATATTATCCCCAAAAATCTAGATTACCCTTTCTCTTTATTGTCTCTAGTTGTTTCTGATCCACTTATTGAGTAATGAACAAATACATTTTATTCATAACATGGTATCCTAAAGGAGAAACAAAGAGATATTTCTATGCTTTAGCTTGTAATGTATGACAAGTTTGTTAGTGTATTTTTCCCGAATTTCTGCTCATTTAAGAGTCTGTGCAGGTATGCTTATCAAAAGGTCTTGGTGCTCCAGTTGGATCTGTGGTTGTTGGTTCGAAGAGTTTCATTGCCAGGGTATGTATGCTTTTGCATAAAAAAATTTTATTTGTTCCTTGACACAGCTTATAGTTTCCTTCGGTTTCTAGGCCAAAATCCTGAGGAAGACTCTAGGCGGTGGGATGAGGCAAATTGGTGTCCTTTGCGCTGCTGCTTTTACCGCTTTACAAGAGAATCTTGTTAAGCTGGAAGGAGATCACAGAAAGGCAAAGAGTTTGGCTGGTAATATTTTCTCCATTCGATAAGTTTATTAACTAACTCTATTTATTTGTCTAATGATTCCTATTTACTTCTCAGCGGAACTTAACAAAATCAAAGGGCTTAAAGTTGATGTTGCTACTGTAGAGACTAACATTGTAAGTTGACTCATCAGAAATGATGCTTAATTTTCTTTTAATTTAAAAGATGATGCTTACTTTTTGAGTTTTTTAACAACTGATACGTGTTTCCGGAAATATGTGCAATTCAGTCAGATGAACCATTAACAAGATTCTGACTGAACCCCGCATTTCTGCAAGAGGTTGATTCAAGCCATGGAAACAGCCTCTTGTAGAAAGTGGGGTAAGGCTGCGTATGATGTACCTTTGTGGTCCGCCCTTTCCCTGAACCCCGTGCATAGCGGAAGCTTTAGTGCACCGGGCTTCCCTTTAACCATTACTGCTATGACATTGATTAAAAAGCCATCCCGGCTAACCCCCTCTCCTCATAGACAACTACCTCACCTTGCTTGTAGCCTGACGGAGTTCAGCCTTAATCCCCTAAAGAATAGATGAATCCAGCGATACAAACCTTCTCATGAGCCAGTTATCATGTTCCATTAACTATTTTACATTCGGAAAAAAAACCTCCATAAAGCTGAGATCAAATTGCAAGAAGGAAATTTTGGCTTCTGGTGAGGGATGTCTTTCCTCTGGAAGGAATCTCTCCTCTCTAGTAGTCCACACAGAGAAACCCCATATTGCATTACCAATGTAAAATTTTCTTTCAGCTCCTTACGATTCCTTTTGTTATCATCAGGTATATTGCGATATACTGAAGGGGTCAAGGATCAGCGAAACAGAATTGGTCAAGACTTTGGAACAATATGGTTTACTTATACTACCAGAAGGCCCACTGAGGTGCGCTTGCCTTTTTGTTCTTCAAATCTCTATCTAAACACATCTACGCAATTTCCTTGATTGTTTATGCATATGCTAAGCTCGTTTGGAGTTCAACTAGTGAGAAATTACATAACATGCATGTTTTCGAGGTACAAACACTTGGATTATCACATCCATAGTTGCACGAGATTCTTATACATATGACACCAAATCTTTTCCTTTCTTGATGACAATGTTTTGTACAATTGATGTTTCAAAAATGATGTCGAAACAAACACTACTTTTGGAGGATCTGACACGCGTCCGCTGACTTTTTTGAAGAGTCCGTGCAATATAGTGTATAATTGAGAGATCGTTAGCATTTCTAGTAGATGATCCCAAAAATGTTAGGCACTTATAGCGCCTTAACTAGTTTTTCAGTTCAAAATCTGCTAGTAGTGTTCAAATTTGCATATGTTGGTAAAATAGAAAATAGAAAACACTACAATGGTTTTTCCCCATAGTTTGATATTTTCGAAAGATCTGGTTGTGTATTCTCCTTTAGTCGACTTATTTATGGAAAAAACAAGACCTCCAAATATTGGTATCGTCCAGGTCGTAATAAACCTTCCGAGACTTAGAAATGTTGCCAATTCCTATTGCAGAGTCAGATTTGTTCTACACCACCAGATTTCAGAAAGTGATGTACACTATGCAGTGTCTTGCCTTCAGGTAAGAAGTTAAATAAGTCGAAGCATCTACATTTACAAATGATCACCCACTCTTCGCTTACATTTTTTTTCTCGTTAAATATCTGCAGCGAGCTTTAGCAGGAGTGGCTGAAGAAAATGGTGACAAGTAACCGGATAAACGGTTTCAGACATGATCTCTTTCTGTTAGAAACTGTCCAAATGTTACATGGGAGAGACCAGTTTCATTTGCAGATTTTAGTCTAAATCTTTTAACTTTTCATTTCATGTCCTTTTAATGATCAAAAGACTGTTTGTTCTTCATATGTTTGTGGTTGAACTAGTTTTAAAATTTATCCTAATGATTTAGTAAGAGATGTATGTTGGCTCATATGCAGCAATGCTGATGTGGTATCTCGGAAACTATTCGGTACAACCTAACGATACATCCAATACGAATGATTGTGTGACTTTCTTATGTTATGGTGTCTCGAAGAATGAATTTAGCCATTGGCTCATATGCAGCAATGCTGATGTGGTATCTTGAAAACTACTTGATACAACCTAACGATACATCCAATATCAATGATTGTGTGACTTTCTTATGTTATGGTGTCTCGAAGAATGAATTTAGCCGTTGGCTCATATGCAGCAATGCTGATATGGTATCTTGAAAACTACTCGATACATCCAATACCAATGATTGTGTGGCTTTCTTATGTTATGGATAATATGCAGCAATGCTGATGTGGTATCTTGAAAACTACTCGATACAACCTAACGATACATCCAATACCAATGATTGTGTGACTTTCTTATGTTATGGAGTTACGAAGACTAAATTTAGTTGTCAACCCTAGTCAACAAGTTGCCCATATGATTTTAATTCACAATTACATTAGTTGAATAAAAACGATTCTCAACTTTCAATCTCACAACATTTGAAGGTAATTTTATGGTGATTAAATTTTATAAATTTCAACCATTATAGCTAGGTTCAAGCCTATGAGGACATTTCGTTTAGACACTTAAACTAAACTCTATTTCAATTAAACAACTTTAAACTGTGTGCGCGCAATCAAATGATTATTATATTCTATTTTTAACCAATAAAAGTATACAACATGTCTATGTTTAGTAATGGTAAATAAGCCAGTTATGGTTATTATTGAAATGGTAGATTAGCAAAATAAAATTTTTTAAAATAGATTGATTTTAGTATTCTATTCATTTTATTTTACGTAAATCAATTGAGTTATAAGATCAAATCTCTTATTTTTCTTTTGTATGAAAAATAAAATTTAAAAAAATTCGCACTAATTATGAACCGTTAATCGCCAAAAAAGGGAACACACCATATTCAAGTCATTAGCAACAATTATATGCTTCATTTTATCCTCCATTGAATAAAATTAGGACTTATATCTTATTTCTTCGTTAATTTTATTTGGAATCGTTGAGGTCATTGTTATTTTCATTAGAGTAATTTGAAGAAAAATAGCGGGAATAGAGAAACAACTTAAAATGGGTTAAATATTTAATTTCACGAAGAATTCTGTTAATATAAATCTAAGCTATTTGTATAAAAAAATGGACAAAGACCAAACCTAATAAATTTTTGAATACTTAAATGACTAAAACCGATATGTGTATAGTTAAGGAACCAAACCTAATAAGTTTTGAATACTTAAAGGACTAAAACTAGTAAGTGTATAGTTAATGGACCAAAACTGATAAGTTTCTGAATAGTCAAAGGACTAAATCCGACAATAATATAGTTAAATAACCATTTTAGACCTACTCATATAGTTAGTGAACTATTTATGACCTTTTCTCAAGAAATTACACACAATAACCTTGAACTCTTGACCCCACTTACTTCATCGACAAACCTTGAACGTCAAAACCTGAAACTTATTAGATTTGAAGTTTCTACTCATAGCATTCACCTCCAAGTCATTCTTGTAAATCACTATAGCACAACCCACGGAGGGGTCGTTTGGTAGAAAGTATTATATTTGCGTAATATCTAAAATTTTCTTCTTTTTTACCGTTATTATATAAAAAACATTAAATCAACAAAATATTGTTAACATACTTTTAATAAAATTTCTGGAGTATACAAATCAACCTGGTTTTTAATTATGTTGAATTAAACAAACCAAAATTATTTAAGTTAACATCAACCCATCCAAATTCAAGAAATTTAGTGAATCATATTTTCTTTAGTTAAATTTATCCCCTTGAAATTCAAAAAACCAAAAAATGAAAAATAAATAAATAAGATTTAAATTATTATTTTTTTAGCAAAAACCCCTTCTCCACATTTCTGCTGCCGCTGCTGCTGCTGCTGCGCCTTCATCCCTGTTACTTCTTTAATACTCTCATAATTTGTTTACTTCTCCACAAGAACAAGAATTCTTCTTTTGGGGTCAGTAAAAATACAATCTTTTTTGGTTCTTTAATGTTAAATATCATAGTTTTTTTTTAGTTTTTTTTGTTATGAACTCTGGCTATGTGAGTTGGTTTTGCTAAAAGGGTCTGCCCCAAGATGTTGAATAGATGTTCAGCGTAAAAATTAGTTTAAGTATAATGAACCCTTTTGAATATACTGATTAAAATGGAATGAGTTTGGTGGTTTCATGTAGCTGATTTTAGCTAATTTAAGGGGGGGTGGGGGGGTTAGAGGTTTAATTGTTGATTTTGTTCTGTTTTTTGGCTGTATGTTGAAATGGATTGTTCCTAATGTTGGTCTCAGCATTTTATGTATTAACTTCTTGCTCTTTCTGCTCTTGTTTTGTTAAAAAGGTTCAATTTTGGTGCCTGGGTGGAGCTCAAGTATGTTTCTTTTTGTGGTGTATTTGCTGTATGTAAATATTGCGTTTTTAGAATGTTGGACCTTGGGCCTAGTATTAGAACAGGACCCATCGCAATTATTGTTTACCGATGATGGGTCCTTGATTAAATTACCCACGCACTAGATGTCCAGCCTGGGTGTGAGGTGGGTGTTGAAGAGTCTCACATCGGATGAAAAATATTGTTTTTTGTTCAATTAATGTTGTGAACAAAATATTGTTTTTTTGTCCTGAACTCTGCCCATGTTAGCTAGTTTTGCGAAATTGAATCGGTCCCGAGATGTTGCAGTAGATGTTCAGCGTGAAAATTAGTGCAAGTTTAATGGATCATTTTAAATACTAAATAAAATGGAATCCGTACAGAGGGTTTTGTGTAGCTGATTTTAACTAATTTTAACTAATTTTTAGGGGTTTTGAGGTTTGATTGTGGTTCATTGGTTGATTGTTGTGATTTGTTATTTTGTTCTGTTTTCGGCTGTATGCTAAAACAAATTGTCCCTAATGTTGCCCTTAACATTTTCTAGGTCAGTTTCCTTGTTCTTTCTGTATTTTTCTTCTTCTTTTTTGGTGACTTGGTGAAGACGAATTAAGATTTTTTTGTGGGTTTTTTGCTGTATGTAAATACTCTCCTTTGGTTGTAAACTGTAAATATTGTTTTTTAGAACATTGTTTTTTGTTCTGAACTCTGTCTATTTGAGTTAGTTTTGCTAAATAGATTCGGTTCCGAGATGTTGCAGTAGGTGTCAACGTAAAAATAGTGTAAGTATGATGAATCCTTTTAAATACTGAATAAAATGGAATGGGTAGAGAGTCTTCATGTAGTTGATCTTTACGAATATTTGGGATTGAGGTGTAATTTTGACTTGTTGATTGATATCTTGCTGTTGTGATTTTTAATTTACTCTGTTTTCACTTGTATGCAAAACCAAATGTTGCCATGAACATTTTCTGTCAGTTTTTTGTTCTTTTTGTTCCGTTTTTTCTCCCCTTTGCTGTATGTAAATACCCCTGTTTTCTTTTCATCTTTTGTTTCCCTGGTTTTTCTTTCAGTATTACACGTCATATAAATTTTTGGGCTAGGTGGCAGCAGATATGTTTTACCTATTTTGACCTAGTCATTTGATAACCGATTCCCCTCTAATTTGTTGAAGGCCTAGTTTTCCCTAAAAGATATATTAATTGGTATTGGAATGAAATGGTTTGGATAGTGCTGAATGGATTAGAGGATTCATGTAGTGAACCTTGGCTAATTTGGGATTGAGGGCAGTTGATTGATTTAGTTTGGATTGGGGAAGGAAGGAGGGGTTGAGAATCAGAGGTGGAGAAGCACCGAAAGGTCGACACTGTCATTTTCAGTTTCTTTAACTTAAATGACGGTGACAACCTCTTGCGTTTTAGGAGCCAAAAGATTTTGGCTTTCTAATCGTTTTCTCCTCCTTCCAATGTCAGGGGCTCAGGGCATGCTTTTCTTATCATATCTCATTGTTGGTTATGAGTTTTTGTCATTTGTCAAGATTTCGAAAGAATTTGAACTGTTGGTGTAATGCTAAAACTGCCATCAATCTTCCAGCTTGAGCTACATTTTCGTGGATATATTATAGTTTTAGTGCCTATGAATTGTCCAAATACATGTCTTTCTATTTGATTTACCTCTGATGCTTGTTATCATCTAGTTCTAACCTTCATCATATACCTTAGCAACTAATTTTGTGAAGTCTATTGATACTTATTGAAAGTGTAATAGGCTATAAAGAGATTCAGCTTCATTTAAGGCAAGTTTATGTGGATTTGTCGGTTGATCAAGCTGCTGGAAAATCTTACTTTTGAGCAAAATCAAATCAAGATTTTCCCAGCCCTCTTTTCATTCACCTCTATCTATAAGTCACTTCCCATGTTTTATTATATATTTTGGATGGGGGATGCTATGTTGCCCTCTGTCTGTTTATGTTCGTCTGCTTACTGTTATGAATTCTAACCACTTATGTCATATTCACCTTTTAGCAGACCCCAACATAGTCGAGAATTTGAGGTGTAGATAATTGATATGTTTTCTTCTCCTTCTCTAATCTCTGGAAGTTATTGAGTCTGGTGCTTTCAAATGAAAATGCATGCCGATTCTGTGGGCCAATGGAGGCAGCTAGGCCCTGCTATCTTTTTGTAATTGATTTCCTTCTGGAAGTTGATTGTCTGTTGCTAGTTTGACTGCCTTAGTAACTTGTCTTACTAATTATTCAGAATATTTTAGAAGATGGAGATAGTTGAGTCCATTCCTGATCTTGCTGTGCAAGATCCGCCTGGTGAAGACTTCTCTGCATCTGATTTGAGTTGGACCAAATTCGGAACTGAAGAACGTCATGATGATGTTGCCCTTATTCATTATGATCGAGTTGATGCTTTTATCATTGGAGAGTGTTGTAATGTGGAATTCCCAACAAGGTTTCACATTGAGAGGGGAAGGAAAAGAAGCAAAGGCAGTTTAAAGGAGTATAAGCCTGATGAATATTTGGAGTACAGGCTGTAAGTGCTTCAACCATTTAAGGATATATCATTTGATATCTTCTGCCCTTCTTTTTTTTTTTTTTTTAAATGGATAATGTGGGTGGGTCATGCTGACCTTTTTTTTGTTCTATTTGTCTTAACTAGTAAACTATGTACTCGTTTGAATTTTTGCTTACTTGATCTCTTGGTGGATTAACTCAGGAATGAATTTTCTGGGCAAATAAATCTGAATGTAGAGGATTGTTTGTAAATGTGTAACTCTTGGAGGG
>NW_006239277.1:530587-539797 GCF_000226075.1 Solanum tuberosum | reverse complement strand
GTGTGGGGGGGGGGGGTGCTAAAGGGCTAACTATGAAGACTTTGCTTAATTTAACCGATGGTGGATGAAGAAATACTCAGCCTTCCTCAGTAACATTTGTTTTGTATTAGTAAGTTTAAACTTCTTAAAATTTACTTTATATAACAAAGTTATATATCCGACATATGTTGCTAAATTCTCAATTTCATGTAATTGTTTTAAAGGTCATATCATAATCCTGTATCAGTTATTCATGTATTTAGACGTTGTTGGACTTGATTAAGTCTCCATCTAGTCAAAGATGACCCAAAATTTGTTAATTTTCTGAATCTAGTGGAAATCCAGCGCCAGAAAGTGGTATCAAGAAGTACTCTAGTTAATAGATTACCAAAGACCTGTCTCTGCCTAACCTACAAAATCCAAAATCTTTATGGACTGAGTCATATCTTCTACCGTGATCTTCTTACACCAAAAGTACAAATTCAGTCAGCATCTTTGTTTCTGGATAAAATTGTAACAGCTCCTTACTGAAAATTTTCCGTCGTTGCTTGGCAACCTGATTGGAGAATCTTTTCTGTTAACATCCAGGGTATGGGTTCCAATAGATTTAGTTGTTGACTAATATCTTCCAATTTCCAATCATTAAAATTCCTTCTAAATCTTAATTGCTAACCAGTTTCAGGATAGCAATCAGCAACCGTAGAATGTCTGTTAACAGCTTAACTGTACTACACAGGATATTTCTCCCTTAACATCCCATCACCAACCCAAAGTCTGTTCAGAACTTAATAGTGGATCCGTATATCCAACTTTTCATTTGAAGTTCTGTCGTAGTTCTGTCCAGAGTTCGCTGATATACGTCCAAACAACCCATTTTGTGGGCATTGACAGTATGTTGAACTGCAATAGTCTTCTTTTTTACCTTATTTAGTAATTATAACTCCTTTCCACAACTCTTCACCATCATGATTCAGTTTCCACAACCATTTAAGCAACAAGCTTTCATTGTGGTTTGTGCAGCTTAAGGTTTTTAACACCCAGTCCACCTCCTCTTTTCTATCTAAACATAACAATTCCCATCTAACCAAATGTTATCCTCTTTCTGTGTTACATTCACAGGGAGAAAATATACCCTTTGCAACTGATCGACAAAAACAATGATTAGAGATGAAACCAAGTCAACAAATGCCAAACCTTGGTTCAACACGTCAAAGCTACCTCAAAAGATAGATAATCTAGTCTGTAGGCTTCTTGATTAAAAAAAACAAAAGAAAAAATATATTTTGCTCTGTAGGCCTTAGTAAATAAGAAATTTCACAACTTCTATGGAGCTAGAAAGGAGCTGCATTAGCTCAGTTGTGCATCCCTTCACTTGCTTAATCAATTTCTTCTTTGTAGGAATCTGTCCTTGTGGATATTACTCGTAACAAGTAACAACTTGGCTTTATCATTCACTGCTGCTTCTACAGTTTCCTCAAGCATAAATTTATCTTACTGAAGTTTGTTGAGTGTGTATATTTCTTTCTCTGTTTGCATCCCATTATGTTTTTAATTAGTTTAAAAAATGAAAATATATAATGACTGGAAAGGCTTCTGCAACTTACTCAAAATTGTAAATTTCTCCCAATCTTTTTCAGACCTTTGATTTCTCTTGTTGTTTCATCATCTTTTTAACAGATTTGAGCTCTCTCTTTATTTATATATATAATATTTTTAATCTATCTAACTATCTTTCTTCCTTCCTTTCTTTTATTCTTTCTTAGTTTCTTTCCTTTTTTCCTTCTTTTTTTTTTCCACAAGGAACATATTTGAGCTTTCTACAGCTTCAAGTTTGAGTCACTTCTCATTCTTTACTTGCTTATGGCTTCCTAAGCATTACTTCTGTTATGATAAAGAAGAGAATTAATTCTAGATTCCTAGGTCACTTCTATTATCCCTGGAATGCTTACCATTTCGACCAATATGTTATTCCTTTGCCCCATAATTATTTACCCATATTTGACTTTCTATAGTCAAACTAGATCAAAGTCATCTTAGGACTAAATTTTGCAATGGCTAAGAGTAAAGCTCATAGTATGTACTATCGTAAGAAGGTGTATAACTTTCTACCACATAAAAATATATAAAATATCTGCTTTGGTGAAATCTTGTTTGACTTTTTAGGGACAAAATTATGGGAATAAGGGAGTAACAACTAGTTGTAGCTGTATGAAAAGTCATGAGATTTCGATAATCGTAAGGGTTTGACTCTTGTTACAGAATATATGACCTTTTTTCATAACTTTTGGTATAATATGAATGTGAAAGCTAAATTAATTTACGAATTTCTCCTTCATATCTTGTCATGCTGTTATTTCAGGTATTGGTGTTCCTTTGGCCCGGAAAATTATGGAGAAGGTGGTGGTATTTTACCAAGTCGACGATATAGGCTTAACACTCGAAACCGTGCCGCTAGACCCCAATCAATGAGGGGCTGCACTTGTCATTTTATAGTGAAGCGTTTGTATGCCCGTCCATCTCTTGCACTTCTTATATATAACAACAGGCGTCATGTTAACAAGTCTGGTTTTGTATGCCATGGGCCACTTGATAGAGATGCTATTGGCCCTGGTGCAAAAAATATACCTTACATTTGCAATGAGATTCAACAGCAAACTATGTCTATGATCTATCTTGGCATTCCCGAGGAGAATGTTTTAGCAAAGCATATAGAGGGTATTCAACGCTACTGTGGTTCTGATGCCAAAGTGAACAGCCTTGCTGCTCAGTATGTCCACAAACTTGGCATGATTATTAAAAGATCTACTCATGAGTTGGATCTAGATGATCAAGCTAGCATAAGATTGTGGGTTGAGCGCAATAAGAAGTCTGTTTTCTTTTATCAAGATGCATCAGAAAATGATCCATTCATCTTAGGTGTCCAAACTGAATGGCAGTTACAACAAATGATTCGTTTTGGACATCGTAGTCTCATAGCCGCTGATTCAACATTTGGTATAAAGAAACTAAAGGTAATGAAGCAATTGTTTTCCTTCTTTAAACCTTGACAACATCTTCCATAGTTCTAATTTAATCTGTGTAAAATGGCAGTATCCTTTGTGCACACTTCTTGTGTTTGACTCAAGACAGCATGCCCTTCCTGTTGCTTGGATCATCACCCGCACAATTGCCAAGCCTGATGTGAGTAAATGGATGAAAGCTCTACATGATCGCGTCCTTGCTGTTGATCCAACATGGAAAGTCAATGGTTTTCTAGTCGACGATGCTGCAGCAGAAATTGACCCCATAAGGCAAAATTCTTATAGTTTACCATTTCTCTGTATCTAGTTAAGTCACATGGTTCTATAACTAATTTACATGATGTTAATGTCTTTTCAGGGAGATATTTTCATGTACGGTTCTATTTTCCCTTTGGCGGATCCGTAGATCATGGTTGAGAAATATCATCAAGAAATGTAGTAATATTGAAGTTCAAAGAGAGATATTTAAGCGTCTAGGGAACATAGTGTACAGCATTTGGGATGGAACTGATCCTTTTGTTGCTTTAGAAGAACTTTCTCAAGATTTTGTTGATCAAATGGCCTTCTTGCAGTATTTCAAAGCCACATGGGTGCCGAAATTTGGTTAGATCATCTCTTTGTTTGTTATCTACTTTTGTTACCTTGAAAAAGTTTTTCCATCACAAAGAAAGAAGAAGAAGAAGAACATAATCTGTCATATACAAAACATATAAATCAGATAGAAACAATATAACTTCTACTATATATGCACTCCATCACTTACATGTACATTTAGTTTATTTCACCATACTATATGAAAGCATTTGTTTAGAATAATTTTCAATTCTTTGCCATTATTTAATTTGTAATAATTGCTCTTTTCATTGTACAGAAATGTGGCTTACTACAATGAAGACGTTACCTCTTGCGAGCCAGGAAGCATCTGGTGCAATAGAAGCATATCATGTCAAGCTGAAAGTCAGACTATATGATGATTCACATCTTGGAGCACTCCAGAGGGTTGATTGGTTAGTTCACAAATTGACAACTGAGTTACACTCTAGCTACTGGCTTGACCGATATGCAGATGAGAGTGATTCTTTTCAAAATGTGAAGGCTGAATATATTGCCACCACTTCTTGGAATAGAGCTCTGCAGATTCCTGATGCATCTGTGACCTTGGATTGCAAGGATAGCTCCTTCGCAAAAGTTTTGAGCCAGAAAGACAGCACTATAGCACGACTAGTTTGGAATCCTGGATCGGAATTTGCCCATTGTGATTGTGAATGGTCAATGCAAGGAAATCTGTGCAAGCATGTTATTAAAGTCAATATGATATGTGGGAATCTTCAATCTTATCAACCTTCTATGTCATTTCAATCATTCAATGAGATTCTAGATAGTCTGTCAAAAAAACCGGCGGATGATTCAATTGCATTGGATTTGTCAACAGCATGGACACATCAGATGCTTGATCAAATTCGGAAGCTTGTTGAGCTAAACCAGGCAAATAATATTGGCACCATAGTAAATAATATGCCTTTGAGATGGGTTGCTAAAAAGGGCAGAACATCTGTTGGCAGACCATCAACTCTTGCTCTTCTCCCCTCCAGCGCCAACAATAATTCAACAAGTTCTGCTGCTAAAAAGAAGCAAAAACGGAAGAGATTATCAAGATTATGCTGATTGCTTGTGGAAGACGGACAAATTTCTCATATGGAACTTTGCATGGGTGCCAACTTTTTCCTCAGCAGCTACCAGCCCTGGCTGTTTCATTTGGCAATGACTATTCTGCGCTTAATTCCTCGATCATATCCCATCAGTTGGTTCCCTGAATACCTAATATTCCCATTCATGATTGTGGGATTGGTTTTGGTGCTGTTTTAACCAACATGATGTCGCCACCAACCAGAGTCAGATCGATGCCAATCCTCGTGTATCAAGCAATTGACTGGTTTCAAGAAATGACCAGAGAAATTTGCTCATCCAGCAAGAAACCTACCGGTGAATGTGAATTCCGGGCTTCGTTGGTGTAGATGCAAGGTGATTTTGTGGCTACATCAGAAATTATCTGTGAGTTAGTCTACTTCTAGCTTGAGATTTTAAAAAATTGACCTTTGAACCCGGTACGTTTTCAGCTTGTCCTAATCATCTACACAAATTTGGAAGCAGAAATTTTGTAGAAAATGAATGTTCATATGGATAACTATCTTATTGTTGAACTCAATTGTTGCTTACAAGTTACAACCATTAGAATAATTTGTTCATGATACACTGTACATATGATTGTATACATTGATTTAGACACAAGTTTCGCTATAACGGTTAAGTTTTCTATGAAACTGGCTTTTCATGTTAGGTTATATTATATATCCTCTAAAACAACATTTTGCTCTAACTTCCTAGTATCTTGACAAATCATGCCGTTATAGAGAGGTTTGATTGTATTAGTTTCCCTTTTGGATGGTCTGTAAGGGAAAGAGTAACTTTTCTTTCAATAAAAAAAAAAAGGAGACTCATGAAGATTTTGTTTTGGTAACAGTAGAATTGTATCAATGATTCTATGTAAATAGATGTTTGTCGTTCGGTCTTTTCTCCGACCCCGTGCATATCGGGAGCTTAGTGCAATAGACTGCACTTTTATGTAAATTATTGCTGTAACTATTGTATCATAATCTGTAACCAAAGCACTTGCAGCAAACAGGTGTGAATTAAGCAGCCAAAAGTTGCAGGACAAGTTCTGTGTTGAGAGTACAAAGGTCAAACTTCAAAGTTACAAAAGTATTTAATTTGGACATTGAATTTCTAATTATCAATCTGTAGTTACCTGCGGCTAGAGCTGTCAATATGGGCTAACCCATCTTATCCGGACTAATTTATACCGGCTTTGAAATTTGACGGGTCAGGTCGGGCTGGTTCATTTTTCTTGTGGGCCAGAAAACGGCCAGCCCAACCCACAAGTACGCGGGCTACGGGTTGTGCCGGGCCAATCCACTTTTTTTTTTAAAAGTATATTTTTATAATTTCTTAAATCAAATTATAATTTAAAAATATTATCATGAATATCGACAAGATAATACTACATGGTGTTAGTATTATTACTTATTTTTAATCATTATATGTGTAAGTGTTAGTACTTGTTAATCAAATCTACAAATAAAATTATTTTTTATAATATTTATTAAATTTGATTTCAACTTAATTATTTTTCAATGATCACAATAAAACACAAAAAATATGACAATATTCCATCCATAAAAAAGTGATAAATAAACTCCTTAAAAAAAATCATGGAACTGATGGCGTATCTAACACCAAAGCATCATCTTCATCGAGCACATCTGAATCAACTTGTGGCAAGTTTGTCTTAACATCTTCATATTCTTATGTAGTTTATAAGAAAAGGTAAACTACTAAGAGAATATGGTTGTCGGTAAATAATTAAGCTACGGCTTACGTGGTGATTCCCTAAAAATTTTAGGAAAATTTTATTTTATGTATTACATAATTACATATTTTATAAACATAATTTGTAATTAAATTTTAATATGTAAAACTTTAAATAGATTTTGAGTTTGACTCTTTCTATTTTTAATACTCAATTTTATTTTTATTTTTTAATTAATTTTTATTTGGCCCACAGGCCGGCCCTTCTCATATTTCTCAAGCCCCACAAATCAGCAAACTTATTCAGGTTAGACTAAAATGTTATTTTCTTAAATGGGCTCCAAAAATCTTAGCCTAAACCTATTAAATCACGGGATATGGCAGGCCGGCCCAACAGGCCTAGCCCATATTGACGGCTCTACCTGCAACTAATACCTCTTCGTTGAAAAATTATTCCAACAATAGATAAAATTTTCTTTTTATGTATATAAATATATGTTAAATCCCTTAGTTTATCTATGTATGTTTACTTCTTTATATTTTAATTTTTCTTGGTAATTTTTTACTCCATTACTAGGTCATGCCGTTATAACGGTGTTGTTTGTTCGGATATATTTCACATTTTAAAATGTTTCTAAGAGAATTGGTTGTGTAGTTAATATAAATTTTTATTTCACATTTTATCTTGCATAACATTCTAACTTATTCTTGCATAACATTCTAACTTATTTTATATAACTAACTTAACTAAGATAAATTAGCATGATTTGATCTTCCCAACAAATATGACACTGTACCAAAAGGGGGCTTGAACCCGAGATTTTTTTGTTATAAATGAAGGAGTACTTACCACTCCACCAAAATTTTTATCGGTGGGATTAATATATCATTCTAAACTCATTACTTAACTATCAATAGAGGTGGAATTTCATTTATTTTTATAATAGTTACTTGAAGTGAATATAAAAACTCAATTGAAGTTAGCTGCCAAATTTAATGATCATTTATAATGTACTTTTTTTGTTTGTTTTATTCATGCCATAAATTGTAGTATGCATATTTTAAGAATTAGACCACAATTCTGCGAAATTTCCTCAAAATGGTCCCTATACAATAATGCTACTCAATTAATACACTTCAAATGTGTGTATTATTTACTTAAAAATATATTTAATTTTCTCGTACATATATTCCTCTGATGAGCATTCTCATTATACTATCTTCATCTTCTGAACGTGTGAATTTAATTTAGACCGACCAACTGCAATAACATAATTAACCTAACAACTATGCACTCAATAGAACTTACATGTAAATCTCGTTGACATATATATATTTTTTTTTATCATATATAGGACACCTAATGTGAGCATCAATTTAATCACCCCTTTCAATACGAAGTGTGACGTCTTCGATATGATCTTAATTTCCTTGTATTACAGATCCAACATATTTAAATTTTCTTCTCTTAGAGATGACTTGTGTATCACTCTCCACTTCTTCATCCTCTCCTGTGATGCGACACTAAACTCACACTCATGTATTTTGTATTAGTCATGCTCATCCTGGAGCAGTTAAGCTCTAGGGTCTGTCTCCAAATCTTCAGTCTATTGTTAATTTCGTTGTGTGCCTTGTCAATCAATATTATGTCGTCTGCAAATAATATACACTATGGTATGTACTTTCTCTTGATGAATATATCGTGTCAATTCATTCATCACCAAGACAAATAAAAATGGGATCAGAGATGATCGTGGACGTGCAACCCGATCTTGACTAGGAAGTATTTCGAGTCTCCTCCCATTATCCTCGCTCCATCGTACATATACCTAATCACTCTAATATATGACTGTACACCCCTAGACTCCAAACATCTACATAAAACCTTCCTTAGGACTTAGTCATATATATGTCTTTTCTAGGTTGATGAACATCTAACATAAATTTTTTTCCTCTCCCTATATACTACTTCAATACTTTCGTTGTCGATCATTCCAACGTAAATCCGAATCGTTTCTTACATTTCTGATCCTTATCCTCATCTCAACCACAATGTGGTTTAGTAATTTGATGCTCCTATAGTTATTATAATTTAAAAGATCACCCTTATTACAACTGGATCATTATACTTCACCCATTCTTTGGGCATTCTAATTGTCCTGAAAATGACATTAGCCCAATTAATTTTCCACTTCAAACACTTAATACACCTATAATATTCAGAATTTTGATGACTCTCGAAAAATATTCTATAAATTACCTAATACAATATTCTTATCTTCATTTAAGAGTTTATGAAATCATGTATATCGATCTCCGTTTAATGTGTCCCTATGTAAAAAAAAAACAATTTTCCTTAGTATCAATCACACCCTAGCTAGCTACATGTAGTTGCTATGAAGTTTCCTAGGAGTTGTTGGATTGTAGTTAATTTCATTAATTCTTATAGAATTGTTGCTTTCAAATTATACACGTGCCCTCATATTGAATAATATTAGTAGGGGTTACAAACTTACAAGCAAAACCTAACCATTCGTACCATTATATTAATGCAAGTTGAAATAAAATGCCAAATTAATTAAGAGGATATCCCTTTCTGAATCATATCACAATATAAAATCTTTCTACAAATGTCACTCTCTTCACTTCTCACTATTTTTGTCCCCCCATGTCTCTAATTTTGTTCTAGGTAAAAGCACTAGAATACGACGACGTTTATTTAGTGACATTTTAGTATGTACTATATATAGTCACAATCTTAATATTCTTTATATATAGCTTAGAATTTGCAATTATATATACTGCATGATGTTTTGAACCCCTCCTCCCCCTCCCCCTCCCCCTC